>NC_081434.1:7813073-8030573 GCF_949786415.1 Peromyscus eremicus
TATCCTCCTGACCCAACCTCCTCTCTAAGACCTCATCTGCAGTCACCATCGCATTGGGCCTTAGAATTCACTCTGTGGATCTGAGGATGGAGCACAGACTATACGGTATTAGAGCCAGGGTCTTGTGCCTACCATGTGCTCCCACCGCCATTGGAGGGAGTTGGGACCCCAGCGACAGTAGATGGATGAAATGCTTGTCTAGACACAAAGGTCAGTAGATGAGGTTGGCACTCACAAATGTGTAAACATTGCCTTTGGGTATGTGCAAAAGAAATAAGCACACTCGAAGAGAGTTTGAACAGAACCAACTACTCTGATTAAAAGAACAGAACAAGAACATTGTGTTTGTCACAGTGGGGCAGGGACCTAGACATGTGCTGGGTGACCGAGTAAGGTACCTGCATAGCTCCTCCGCTTACCCTTACCTGCAGACATATTACCTGGAGAGCAAGCCCCGCCCCCTCGTTAGCATCTTCCACCTCCTGTCCCCTCTATACAGTGACGTGGCCACTGATGCTCTCTTCTCTTGAAATCCAGTCATTCTGGCAGAAAAGGTGACCCCCTGCCGAGTTCCAGGGAGCCCACCCACACCCCCTCCTCAGTGCCCGGAAACTAAGTAAATAGCGCTCTTCCGACTCCCTTATTTTGATATCCTCCCCGAGACAGGCAGCAGAAATCTGGACTCAGCACTATGACTTTTAACTCTTTCTTGACATCAGTATTAATATTAGGGAGATTCTTTCAGGCCTCAAAACTGATAGGAACTTTATTCTCATTGTCATGGGCGGGGGCGGGGGATGTCAGCATTGCAGGAAAGCGCCTCTGCGTGATATATGCAAACCGATTTTGTGGGACTTTGTTGTTATTGTTTATCAGTCCTAATAACGATAGTTTCTTTTTATCTACCGGAAACTATGCTATTTTCCTCTTTCCTGCTCAGCTTAAGGAAATTGGTTCTTTTGGTCTTTGATTTGCCAAATAAGCTTTTTTTCCAGGATGTTTGGTTTCCTATAGTAGGCTGCCTTAGGGAGATGACTAAGGTCTTGCTCCTTGGAAAACCAGAGTTTTGTGTGCAGATGTTTTATGGGGGCTTGTTGGGGAGTCCTTTGGGACTAGCACTCCTAAGAGGATGGAATTGATGTCACAGGGGAACTGGGGCTGGAATGGACGTAGGAACGGAGCAGAATTAGTAGGTGAGGGGTCCCCTTGAGCCAGGTCAGTTGTTGGGGGGTGCCCTTCGGACAACACCATTGTAGGATTGGGGACCTTTGTCTCAGATTGAGGGATGTGGGAAGGACCACAGCATCCATTGCGATGTGTTTTCTGTCTGGTACTCGCACTCTGGTGTCTTCAGTCTTTGAGGGGTTTTTTGTTACTGTTTTTGTTGGCTTGGTTCTTTTTTGCTATAATCACCTTGATAGGTATTTGACTACAAACACCTGCTGTGTTTGTTGTTGTTGTTGTTGTTGTTGTTTTGCCACAGAGCAGCATTATGACACGGAGGTTCGTAGTGAGCAGTAGAGTCATAGTGGGGGGGGGGGAATCCAGGTCCCATTTCTTCGTTATCTGGTGCTTGTTAACATCCGAATAATTGGCCTTAATAATGTTTATTTAGATTTATAAATAAATCTTTCCTTTTCTTCTGTAGTTTTCTTAGAGTAATGGGCACACAGCAAATTCTACGTATTTATGGTATACTATAACTCGAATCTTAAAAGGTCTTATTGAATAAAAAAAACTCAGTGCCAGCCATTATTGGGGTGAATTCTGAAAGATCAGAGAGACAGAACAAGCCACAGTTAACCTTACCTCACCAACTTACAGTTTCCTCAAACTGTAAGCCTCCGAGTCCTCATCTGAATGGATCTCGGCTGAACTGCTGCTAAAAGCCTAAAAGCTTAAAAAGCCTACAAGCTTAAAAGCCTCTAGTTCCTGGTCCTTACACTTTATGTACCTTTCTGCTTCCTGCCATCACTTCCTGGGATTAAAGGAATATGTCACCATGCCTGGCTGTTTCCAGTGTGGCCTTGAACTCACAGAGATCCGGATGGATCTCTGCCTCCCAAGTGATAGGATTAAAGGTGTGTGCCACCATTTTCTGGCCTCTATGTCTTTCTAGTGGCTGTTCTGTTCTCTGACCCCAGATGAGTTTATCAGGGTGCACAATATATTGGGGGGACACAATATCACCACAGTATACAGTCTAGAAAGTTCTAACACATGTTCATCTCTGATTCCTTCTCATGCCACTGTTGCTAAATTTTGCCACACCCTTTTGAAAACATTTCTTTTATACTTCCCAAGCAACCTCAGATCTGTTTTCTTTCCTTAGATAAGTTTGTATTTCCTGTTTTTTGTTTGTTTGTTTGTTTGTTTGTTTTTTAATGAGATATGTAGCTAGAGTTTTCCTGCCTTGCCCACAGTCAGGACAAATCTTTGTCACCCGCCAGTCCCACAGCTGCTCAGACCCAACCAAGTAAACACAGAGACTTAAATTGGTTACAAACTGTATGGCCATGGCAGGCTTCTTGCTAACTGTTCTTGCAGCTTAAATTAATCCATTTCCGTTAATCTATACCTTGCCACGTGGCTCGTGGCTTACCGGGATCTTCACATGCGGCTTGTCATGGTGGCAGCTGGCAGTGACTCCCTCTCAGCCTTCCACTTCCCAGAATTCTTCTCCTTGTCCCGCCTATACTTCCTGCCTAGCCAATGGCCAATCAGTGATTTATTTACTGACCAATCAGCAACACACTTGACATACAGACCATCCCACGGCAGAGATAACAGTAGTTACCCTCGGTTGTGGGATGTAGGGAAATGTGGGGTAGTGGACTGGCTTCTCTAACTTAGTGGAACTATGAGGTTCGTCCATGCTGTGCCTGTTACTGACCTGATGGACATTTGAAGTGTTTGCAGGTTTTAGTACTACAAATGAAGGGACTACAGACATCTTATATACCTATCATGTAGACACCCCCTTTCATTTCTCTTGGGTACTCAGGAGTACAATGGCCAGTTCATGTGGTTGGTTTAACCTTGTAAGAAATTTCCAAATAATTTTCTAAAGCAGCACCATTTGGCATCCTAACTGGAAGTCTGTAGTTACATTTACTCCATATCCTCATCAGCTCGGTATTTTGGTTCCTTAACATTGTAGCCGATCAGGTGACTGTGTGGGAGTATCTCATTGTGGCTCGGTTTTGCCTATTCTTGTTCAAGGTCATTACAATTTTTTCCTCCCATGTTTCCTTGAAACGCTTGTATGCTCCAGCTCTTATATTTAGTTCTGTGACCCACTTTCAGTTAATTCTGGTTTGTGATGTTCACTAAGGGTTCGCTTTTTTCTGTACACAGATACGTGTTGTTCCAGGTTACGTGTTTAAAATACCTTCCTTTATTGATTGAAGCTTTATTAAAAATAGATTGACTCTGCGTGATCCCATTTCTTGTCTCTGTTCTGTTGCACAGATATGTGTATTTATCTTCCTACTGATACCGTACTTCATTGATTAGTATAACCTTATAGTAAGTCATGTAATAGGTAATGTATAAAATCCTTCAACTTTTTTTTCAACATTTTTGGCTGGTTGAGGTCCTTTATACTTCTTCATTAGTTTGAATCAGCTTGTTGCTCTGGCATCTGGTTTAGTGCTGAAAAGAGGCAATGAGCAGTTCCACTCCAAGGATAACCTTCTGCCCTTTAACCACTGAACAGAGAATTTGTTGTAGGTATTTCACGGGTGCCCACTGTAAGGTCACCAAAGTTTCCTCCTGCTCTTGATTACTCAGATTTTGTATTGAATTTTGTCAAAAGACTTTTTTTTTCATTTATTGCAATGATCTTATGGTTTTGTAATTTATTCTGCAAACACGATTTCCGCAATAGAAAGAGTCTTTTCAACTGAGACATCCCACCTGCTTTCCTTGGCCCTAAGTTACACAGTTCCTAGAGGTCTCTATAATTCAAAACCATCAGCAGAGAAGACCTGGCTCTCATTTTCTTCGTTAGGTTCCACTGTCCGCACCCTACGCTTGGTCTTAGGTAATCTCACAGCCCGACATCTCTGGTGTCTTTACACCTACCTAGTCTCTCTCCCCCTTCCTGTTCTAATCCGAGAAAAACCTTCCCAAAGAACACCTTTGACCTTTGTATTATTTTTTCTTCTAACATAGTCCACCTCTGACCCTTCAGCTCCCCAGAATAAGGTTCCTCCCCTCAATGGACAGGTATTAATGTCTCCCTCAGCCCGGCGTCTTCTACTTAGCCACCTCTCAGGCATGAGAGTTAGATGTGGAGAGACAGTAGGTATCCCCATCGGTACAGTGCCACCTGGACCCGCTCCCTCCCCACAGCCACGCGTTCGTACTGTAGAAGAAAGTTCATACTTTCTTCTTCCTCTTATATTTCCTAATTCTCACAAGACTGTAAGCACCTGACGATCCAAACTATGCTGTACTTTGTTTTCCCTGCAGAGGGGTGGGGACAGGCGGAGGAGGGGAGGGGACTGGGGGGGGGGCCGTGACACAGGCCTGGTGCACCTTCTCGTGAACGGCAGGCATTTTTCATGTATGCATTGAATGGATAGATATGCATTTGTGGCGGTCGCATGAGTTATGCTCATCTCTTATAAATCAACAGCCAACGTCTTGGATGTGAGTGGAAGGTAATTTCTCACTGTGCTTTTCCTGAGCACCCCTCCCTTCTCAGACCGGTGCTGAGTCTGCGGCGCTTTTCATTTTGAGCCATTAGTTTCTGGGAAACCTGGAGTCGTAGCAAATGTTTTGATTTTTAAGGAATAGTACATATTCTATAAACGACCGCACGTATGGAAGTGTATGGCCCTGAGATAGTTTTTCAATTTCTGAGTAGTCAGTCATGGTTACTGACAGTTTACTTTTCTGACCCTTGGCAGGGGGATCCAAATATTCTTTGGGGAAGGGGGCGTTGGGGGGGTGGTGAACAAAGGGGGTTTGCATTTGATACAGCCGTTCCCTTCGCTCTGATACCGACTGACCCTAAGAGCTCTTGTTTTAAATTTCATAATTCTAGACGAGCTGAACTTGAAAATGTATCTCCAAAACAACGGCGCCTCTGTTCTCCACCAAAAGGCGGCGATTGTGTTGAGCATTTTAACTGGTTATCAGACCTGAGGCTGCCGGTTTGAAGAGTGAACTTTGGCAGGAGGGACTTGGCTCTCACCCCTGTTTTGCAGCTGGCTAGAATGTGAATAAACTTATTGAAAGAGAGACATATCTTCTCAAAGGAGGAGAGAAAGAAAAACCCTCAACCTCATAACCCTGCTCCTTTCTGCCTGCCCTAGAGCCTCCGTGTACCCTTTTGGAAAGCATCTTCCGGGGTCAGAGGTAGCTCTTACCCCTTGGTAATCCTCTTCCTGTGAGACGAGTTCTCTGTCACTGCTCTATACCTTAACACTGATTTTTCTTTCTAACGTCTCCCGCTTTCAGGGACTGGGCGAATAGCCTTTAGCTCTTTGTGTGAGTCAGCTCTCGCCTTTGGCTATTATTAGGGTTCGGACAAGGCGGTGACCTCAGTGGTACATGGTATACAGGTGGCCCCATGTCACCAGCACAGGGCCTGCCTTTGACTCCCTCCCAAGGGCCTATTGGGTAGCCTCCTATGGAGTCTCTGCAAAGGTTGCTTCTTTCTGTATCCGCCTCTGACCTCCCTTCACCCTGGAGCAGGTCAACTTAACCAAAATGAGTTTCCCTGTGATAAAAGCTCTCTGAGTCTTGGCATTCTGCAGAAGCACAGACATTCCACCAGTAGCGGTGACATCTGAGATTGAGGGAGGCCTTGCCTGGGGCTGATAATGAAAACAACGAACCATTCCAGAGCATCCCTTACGCCATGTTGCCTCCCTTTAAAGGAACATCCTGCCTGCCCTGCGTCCTCCATCTCCTCACTCTGCAGAATGAGGTAGCCCATGTCCTGTTTCCCCGTCCCTGCTTGTTGCTGGTTTTGCACTGAGCTCATAGTTCAGGAGTGAAGAGACTGTTTGGTTGCCTTGCTCGGGCAAGCTCATAGAGGACCGGGAGGGGCCATCCATAGTCTTACTTCATTGGGTTTCCGACGGGATTAGCACACAGTAGGTGTTCATTCATATTTGTAAAGAGACCAGTCTGTAGCATTTATTGAATTGATTATTAAATAATAATTAGTTATTAAACCAGCTGGCTTAATCAACTTCATTCCCCTTGAGTATTGGATTCAGAATGTATTCCAGAGATCATAGTAGTGAGACGGATCTGGAGAACTAACAGTTATCAATATTTGGAGAGTCTCTTGCCATAATCTTGAAATAACAATGAATAAGAGTTGTGTACCTTACCAAAAAAAAAACTTAAAAGTAAGAAGAAAATAATTTTCTCAACTTGATGTTGTACCTCCCACCTGTAATCCCAGCATTTAGGAGGTAGACACAAGGAGGATCAGGAATCTTTGTGTGAGTCAGCTCTCTGTCGTTGGCTATTTTTAGGGCTACTTAGCAAGACCATGTCTCCGAAAATCAAAAACTTTACATTTGCTTTTCTAAGGAAGCTTCCTCTACCCTGGCCTCTTGATTTTACTTTTCAGTCTTTTACTTCATTGTACCCTAGCTTTTAGAGTGTTGATGTTGGTGGCGTTAAGATCAACGTTAAGATTATAGGCACTTTGGTTTTCAGCATGCTCTTAATAGTATTTAAAGTCTCTCACTCAGCAGAGATGGGTCACGGGAAATCTGCCTCTCAGACGGCTCAGTAAGTGAGGAGCTTCTGTAAACATAGACTTCATAAAGCTCCTTTACTTGGTGGATTCTCACACTCCCCATTTCTCTCTCCTTCCTGCCTGCCTTTCCTCAGCATTGATTTACCTAATCTTCCTACCTGTGGGGAGCAGGATCAGAGCAGCTTCTGACCTATGACTGATGAAGACAGTGACCTCATTAGTATCTGTGACTTAGCATCCTCGGACATGATAATTCCAGACCCCGCGTTTTCCCGACTCACCCCATTCTTCTGCTTTCTATGGCCCTGGTAAACCACACTCAGGCAAGACCCACAGTGCTGTGCCTGCCTACCGCCTTCCTAACAAGAATTAGAAAGTGTCGTGCATTTGACACTCCAAGTGGAAGTTAGCTTCAGAGGACTCAGTACAGCGGGCCGCAAACAGAATTTGCATGGCATGACCTCAAGGATGGAAAATACATAGATTCCAGCCCTACAAAGAGCCTTTGCTGAAGTACTGTGTAATGCTAAATGATGTGCTTAGTGAAGTAAAGTTGCTAACATTTAAAAAAAAAGTATAATCTCATTTGATCTTTAAAGCAACTTTGAAAGCAAATATTATTCCTAATTTGCAACTAAAAAAAAAAAAAACAAGACAGAAGATAAGTAGTTTTATCTGGAGTTATAAAACCAGCAAGTGACAAAGTTGGTTGGGGTTCAGGCCTAGAGCCCTGTGCGGCCCAAGTCTGTATCCATTCCAGTCCATCAGACTTCCCAGTGCCACAGTGAGTGTTGACAGTGTGTGTTCAGACTGTTGAGGAAGTTGGGAGAAGGGGTGCCTCTGTCCATTACTAATGTCTGCCACAGGGGTCAGGGTCAGAAGCGAACCCCACGTACAGACAATGCCTGTCACCTCCTGATACTTGATTTGTTTTTTTCCACACAGAGAATAGGAAAAAAAAAAAAAAAAAGCAAAGATCTGTGAAGTTCTACTCTGTTGTCTTTGCACAGGTTTCTCACTTCGTTTCTCAATGAATGGAAAGTCCGTGATTCATGCGGAAACATATAAACTCTTAAGTAAAAGGGAACCCAAAGATTCGTCGCTGTCTCTGTCATCTGACAGACGCTGTAAGATAGCTCAGAGCTGGTCTTCTGTTAGCGTTTCCAGAGGTGATGAGACCAGGGACAGCGTGGGTGTACGGAGGATGCCATCTTTGGCTTCCCGCTAAGCCCTAAGCTATAGCAAACAGCCTCGATAATGTACGAATCTATGGTAGTAGTTCACATGTAATTATATAAATATATAAATGGGATATGAGAAGTGGTGCCGAGTGTTGAACCCGGGCCTCATACCTGCTTAGCCGAGGCTCCACCGCTGAGCTATATCCCTGGCCTGAAGATACCATGTTTCCTTGAAATTATCAACATTTTTTTTTTTTTTTTGCTCTGTAAGACATTTTACTAATTGTTTTTCCTATATGGCAGACACATTGTCCTGCCAACACACACGCCTTCATATCTGTCCATAGGAATGTTTCTTACAGAATCTTAGAGAAAACAGTTTTCCTATTTTCTTCAACATGGTGGGGTTTCTGAGTAGCGCCAAAATTGTTTTTCAAAAAATGAAATTTTCACTGTCCAGGGGGGAAAAGGGCACAGGCTTATTCACATCTAATAAAACAGATTTCAGAGTCCATTTCTTGGGCTCTTGGCCAGTTTTGGTGGGATTCCCCACCCTCTTTCTTGTTACAGTTTTCACAGCAGTGTCCAGGGTTCGTGGAGATGACGGGATCTGACGGGGTGATCCGGAGTGCTGTGGGTCCAGTTGGAGCTCCAGCCATGGTGCTTCTAAGCGTGCGGGACTTGAACAAGTTGCGTCTTCTCATGGAAGCAGGGTGTTTTCACGTCTTAAATGTGGGCAGAAACTGCCTTCGAGATCATTTTAAGAGTAAGGCAGTTAATCCACTTACCTAGGAGACAAGAGACCTGGGCTTTAATCTCCAATACCATAAAAAAAAGAGCAAACAAGTAAAGAAAGAATAAGTGGATGGGATATATGAAGTGTCAGCAAATAGTCATACCTTTTCTTCCTTTTCCTTTTTTTTTAAATTAAAAAAATGCTTTTTTGCTGCAGAGAGGGAACCAAGATGACAAGCCCTTGTTGCTTTTACAGAGGGCCCAAGTTCACTTCCCAGCACCCATGTCAGGTGGCTGGCAACCACCTCTGTAACTCCATCTCCAGGGGATCTGATGCCTTCTTCTGTCCTCGGAGCATAGTAATGGGCGCGTGTGCATACACACACACACACACACACACACACACACACACACACACACACGGAGAAAGAAAAAGCTTATACCGTACAACATGGTCTTTGGTTGCATCCCATCAGGCAGTGGTTAAACCAAATAAATGAACCCTCCTCCCTCACGTGCTCTTTGTGGTGTGTCCTTCCTGCCTTCCTGCCTTCTCTTCTCTTTTTTTGAAACAAGGTCTTGCTATGTGACCTTGAATTCCTGATTCCCCTGCCTCAGCTTTGGAGTACAGAAATTACAGGTGTGTGCCACTAGGCCCAGTTATATGGCTGTTCTTATAGACTTAATTAGACTCAATTCTCAGACCTGTTACAAGTCTCTGCCTCATTGAATAAATAAAAATGAGACTTGAGGGAAGCACATTGAGTTGCAACACAAGATCTTCTGGTGAGAAGTTAGGCCAGGAGTGCCGAGTGTTGGCTTTTCCTTCAGCTGTTACGTTGAGTCATGTGAAGTTGTTTTCTATTGGCTTTTTTTTTCCTTTTGAAGAATTTTTTAAAGAAATGCCTAAACCTCAGCTATATTTGAATTAAATTAACAAACTGTGGATTTGAGTTTGGGATCAGGAAGAAATTCTTAGAACAATAGCAGATGCTTTGGTTCAGCGACTCTGATGCCTGCACCCGTTCATTTAAAGTCAATGGAAGATACACAATGTTGGCCGTGAATCATCTCCCTCAGAGATTATGAACTAAGAGAACCAAACCGCGAGTTCTCTCTGGAGAAGGCAGATGTGCTGGGTCTCTTCACAGAGGCCTCATCCGGTGGTGGCCATGTGCTTCAGGATTTGTTGTGAATGAGCTGCTTGGTTGCGCCACATGGGCCAGTCATTGATGTCTGTCTGGCCTATTTGCATAACACATAGTGATGAATCCTCTTAGGCAGCTTTGGTTGTAAGAGAGGGAAACCCCTAAAGGTGGTATGAAAATCACACAAACGTGTGTGACACTCTGTACATTTTTAAGTGGTTTCTAGAGATTCTATTTTTATTTTTAATTATGTGTATGTATGTGTATCTGTATAGGTATATGTGCATCTGAGTGCCGGTGTCCAAGAGACCGGAGATGTTGGATCCCCTGGAGCTAAAGTTACAGATACTTGTGTGCTACCTAATAAGGGTACTGGGGGTCAGACTCAGGTCCTCTTCAAGAGCAGACGTCACTCATCTGCTGAACCACCCATTCATCTATCCCAAGCTCTGAGATTTTGATAGTGGTGTTTAATTATAGACTAGGAAATACACTAGAACTGTCTCTCTCAGATAACAGAATGCCTCAGTGATTGACATTCTTCATAAAAATGTATTAGGCAAATATTGAATGCATGCCTACTATGTGGCAGGCAGTGTTCTAGGCTCTGGGAGAAAACAACAACAAACAAAATAGACTACTACCCCCTCCACCCATGGTGTTATTGAGTAGGCAAAGTTTGATCTGAAATGTTAAGGAGGAAGACAGTAAGCTATGGAAATGTCCTGGGAATGGCCAACACCAAGGCTCTGAGATCAGAGCACCCCTGGCCTGTTGATGTGTCTGGAATAGAGGATGGTCAGAGTAACCGTTGTCTTAGGTGATGGGGTGGGACCCTCCATGGCTTCTTGCCTAGAAAGTACAGGTTTACAGTAGACCAGCATGGTGCTCTTCTGTTTGTAAGGGTCACTGTGGCCTGTGTATTTATGGTGACCCCTAGGGAACAAGGTCTCAAGAAGGACATTTTCCTGCTTTGATAAGTACAAACAGTTGGCTGACTCTCTAATGAAGTATATAAAGAATATGTGTATTCAAAACAAAAACCCCCATAGGAATGGCTAATGTTGATCAAGCTGAAATCCAGTTTTCATTATGAATTTGTGTATTCAGCAATTTTTGTTCACCACACGCTATTCAGTAGGCATTATGCGAACCTCAAAGGCATACTTAGTAATATGACACACAGACAAGATACAAGGGTTAAGATTAGTTTGGTTGCTAGTAGGAGTTCCCTAGAATGCTGTTTTGTTTTTAAACTAAATGTTGCCAGTCCTTGAAATTAAAATTTACCATGTCTAAAACCAGAGTTTCTAAGAAACAACCTAACATTGAAATCTTTTACTCTTTCGGGTTAGTCACTCAGGATTCCATACTCTGCCGTGCGGCATGATAGGTTTCTGGTTATTGAGGGTTATACATCATCCATGAAGAGCAGAAGCACAGTGTGCCAATCTGAAATGTGTCAAATGCTGTGCCCAGTGTGGAAGGCAGACAGATGATGGGGAGTGCGGATGACAGGGAAGACAGACAGATGACGGGGAGGGCCGACGGATGACGGACGGGGAGGGCCGACAGATGACGGGGAGGGCCGACAGATGACGGGGAGGGTCGACGGATGACGGACGGGGAGGGTCGACGGATGACGGACGGGGAGGGTCGACGGATGACGGACGGGGAGGGCCGACAGATGACGGGGAGGGCCGACAGATGACGGGGAGGGTCGACGGATGACGGACGGGGAGGGTCGACGGATGACGGACGGGGAGGGTCGACGGATGACGGACGGGGAGACGGGGAGGGCCGACGGATGACGGACGGGGAGGGCAGACAGATGACGGACGGGGAGGGCAGACAGATGACGGACGGGGAGGGCAGACAGATGACGGGGAGGGCAGACAGATGACAGGGAGTGTGGATGATGGAGAGTGCACATCTTCCTTGAGCTCAGACTTCAGGTAGAGGTCACATGCTTATTGACGTCTACCAACTGCAGCTTCAACATAGGTCTTCCAGAGATCCAAGAAGGTGGATAAGTCATAGGGAGACAGTATTTGTGGTTGTGTGAATGAGCATGGCCCTCATGGGCTCATATATTTGAGTGTTTGATTCCCAGGTGGTGGCCTGCTTAAGAAGGACTAGGAGGTGTGGCTTTGTTGGAGGAGATGTGTCACTAGGGGATGGACTTTGAGGTTTCAAAAGGATATGCCAGACCCAGTGTCCCTCTGCCTTGTGCTTGTGGATCAGGATGTAAAGCCCTCAGCTACTGCTCCGGTGCTATGCTTGCCTGCCTGCCTGCCGCCCTGGCACATTCACAGTGATCTGACTTCTTCCCACTAGGTCCTAATAAATATCTCCACTGAATGGCCACCAAACCTTTAACACATGGGCCTTGGGGATATGTTTCTAACCATTAAAAATGTTCATGTTTTTATAGGATTAATATGTACTCATAAAGAGTCACAAAAAATGTAGTATTTTTTTAATATATTCAGAGTTGTGCAGCCATCCCCACGGATGTAGACCATGTCAGTACTGCCACCTTTAGAAGTCCTCACCCATCAGCCCTTACTCTTCTCTCTCTCCCCCTCCAGGCCTAACCTCCCATTCTTTCACTTTCCGCCCTTAAAGATAATAGACACAAGTGAAATTCTGTTTGTCCTCTTGTGTCTCTTTTCTCTATTTAGGCATGGTTCCAAGCTCCAGTCATGACATGGTGTGTACCATTTCCTAATTCTCAAACATTATCGTATTGAATAGATATTCAGCATTTTGAATATTTGTTAGTTGGTAGACGGTTGAATTATTTTCACTTTTTAGTTCTGACGAGTTTTGCTGCTGCAAAGATTTGAAGGCCCAATGCTTTACCAGATCCAGTTATCATGGAGGTTATTGACCCATGGATGGGTTTGTGTCTTTATCATCAGTTAGCTGGTCCGAGTGAAGTCATTGGCCATTGATGGCGTCGGTGATCTCATATATGCTAAACCCTCTGCAAACACACTTTGCGGATCTGTTGCTCATGGTCAGGCCTCTGGCATATGCCCACAGCTGGACCCCAGAGCCACAGCTGTGCCTACGATAGGACCTCATGAAGTACCTGAACCGGCAGAGAGGACAGGAAGACTCACCCCCCACACTACCACCACCCTGGAGCACATCACGGCCTGGTGGGAGCTCCCTTTGACTTAGGTGTCTGTTCTCCCTAGCTCCCAGAGTCTCGGCATCTGAAGCAACTTTTAGAGACAGAAAGTGAGTGCGTGTCTGTTCCTGCCCTAACCCCATCCCCAACTCCATACAGTAAAAGGAAAACCATATGGGATCTGTCAGTGAACATAAGGGTGCGAGATAAAACATACTGGCGGAGAGAGACAGGCCTGGAGCACCCATCTGCTTCTTTGTTACTCGCCTGCCGGCTTCTTCGTGTGTTCTTTTTCCTCTCACCAATTTTATTCTGGGAAGACTGGCTCCCCACCCCCCACCCCCTTATGATTTAATCTTGAATGATATAAATGATGTTTAAAAAAAAAACCAGACCTCTCCTGAAATGATTTCTTGCTCAGAATTGCACTGGTATCCTCTGTGCCTCATTGGGCAGCAGGACTTGGGTGATAACAAATGCAATGGCCAGCCAGTGTGAAAGAGCAAGAGGAAGACAAAGGTTAGATGTCACCCAGACCCGAGGATGCTCAGTGTCCCCAGTAATGGGATGGCGGTCTCAGAGACACATTCTCTGAGGACCTATTTGAAATCTTTGAAGTGTGAGGCTCCTCTGGCTCTGAGTTTGTGCCCGAATGGCACTGGGATATACGGCACAGAGTTATATTATTGTTTTCCAGAGTCTTACTAACATAGTTCAGGACATTCTTAGTGGGTTAAGCTGTGTCAGCTCCTAGGAACTAGCATGGCACCCCGTGGTATTGTTGTGGCTTCTAGATTCCTTCTCAGTAACCGTGGGGTGGGGGTGCCGAATCTCTGCATGCCTCGTGTGTAGTGTGCCACCTCCCTCCACAGATGTGTTTAGCTGTCTGGTGTGAATCCTCCCCTCATTCCCCAGAAGACCTGGGGAACGAGCGCCTCCGCACTGGAAGGCCATCCCACGCTTGCTCCTAATTACAAAATTATCCCTTAGGCGGTTCAGACAGGCTTTCACAGCGGCCATTAACTATGATGGATATCCTTGTTGAATGGCTGGACTTTACGGGCAGCCTCGCCATGTGTTTAATAAGGTGAAGGTGCATCCGGAAGATGCTGTCAAAAAAAGCTGGGTGTGGACAGTGAAGATTAGTACCTAATTTGCTGTCCTTTGGTAATGAGAGTTTGCCAGGAGAAGGCCGATTGTCCAAACTGCGTTCCTTCAGGCACCGGTACCTCAAACTGTTGGCCTGTTTTTTCTAGATGCTGCTTTAAAAGGACAGCTATGGATTCTGTGTGTCCTTAAATGTCTGCACCACACCTCCCCCTAGGCCGCCGTGGCATCACACTGATATTTAGTAGTCTCATGTTCAAACCTGAGCTTTTCCCGTTCTTTCCCTGTGGTCTGAATGGTCTGACCATTCATGTGTTTGTCTCGTTCACCCAAAGCATCGGGCAAGGTTGGATGACTGATATCTCTAGTGTCTTGGTCCAGGAAGGTACAGCTAAACACACCATGCGTGAGTTAGAATGTCTTCCAAGCTGTCAGTTATAGGGCAGGATGCTTTGTTACAGAAGCTGGGGATTGCGTCTCAATGTCAATCACATGACCCTACCAAGATCCAGGATTCCATGTGCTACAATCTGCTTGATTGCACCTTTGCCAAGAAACCAAATACCATCTATACCAATCCTGTGGCTGGCTCCCCAAAAAAAGTCATTCACCTTTTCCAGAGAAATGCATTTTGGTACTTATCATTAGGAAATTAAATTTCAATTTCCCAAATCCAGTTTGCAACACGTATATTCCTTCAGGGATATAGTTTGTTTGTAAGCTGAGGACTCCTGTGGGGTTTTTTTGTTTGTTTGTTTTTTTTTTGTTTTTTTTTTTTTTTGGTTTTGCTCTGGATGCCAGGACAGATGATTAAACTTGGGGTGAGTTTTACTCTGTTCCTTTGTAGTGGAGCCCAGTGGAACATTTATAGCCAGAGTAGAAGCTCCAGAAATCCAACTCAGCTGGCACCTATCCCGCATCAGATTTAAAGACCCATGTCGGGAGGTTACTCAGTTATTTCATGAGGAAGCTGATCTGTTTCTTTCCATATTTGAAACCCCTAATTGTGTGAGTTTCTTTTTTCTTAATTAAACTACTTAGCCTTATTAAATTTATTCATAATAAACCTATGCTTTTCCAGTTATGATTCTTCTAAACAGGGTTTTCAGTTAGGGATAATTTCCCTTATCGATTACGCAGTATTAGGTATGAAATGGGACGTCATTTAAAACCCTGACATCTGCTCTATAGTATCGATATTCTCTCCTTTAAAGATGAGGACGCCGGTGATCACAGAGTTAAATAGTTTCCTTAAGGGTCACAGAGCTAGTAACGATGCAGAGGTGGCATTTGAATTTGGGCCTTTGATATCAAAGCTGGGCTTAATCATGCTAGTGCAGGCAGAGGACTCCATCAGATTTAGCTTCTGACTTTGAAATTTCCAAGCCATTTGCTTTTCAAACCTTCGAAAACTCCCAGCCCTTAATGATCTCTGATATTAAGGAGATGTGATTACAAAACAAAGACATCCAGAGGGCAGGCCAGCCCTGGTACCTCCGTCCACGTTGTTGATCACCTAGTAGACATTTTCCGTAATGCCTGTATGATGGGCCAACTTCTCACATCATTGATGTTGTAGAAATCGCCCTCATGATTGGCCCATGCATGGAATTGGCTTAAGGTGACTTTTGACAGACAGGAAAGCCACACAAACATTTCTGGAGGTGAACATTGAAGGTCTCCCTCTCTCTAGTCTCCCTCCAGCATCTTTCTGGGCTGAGGATTCCTCCGTGAATTCCACCCGCTGTTTATCTGATTCTTTCTCCGTGTTCGCTGCAGCGAACTGTAGTCTTAGGCTTCTGCCCTCTGCTTCAGTGGACTTCGCTCCCTGCTTTGTGCCGTTCTGCTAGAGAAGAGATCCCCTCCAGGACACTCAGGAAAACCCTTCTGTGAAGCTCCAGCTCTCATTGCCCTGCTTCCCAACTCTGTCGCCTCATTGTTCTCCATCACCTGCGGTAGGCTTGATAATGAACGCCTTGCCCTAAGGACGTGCACGCCCGAGGTCGCCAGAATGAGTCACCTTCGGATGAGTTTCAAGATCTTGAGATGAGCCGGTTTTTCTGGATTATCTAGGTGCGGCCGGTGCACCAGGTGGGCCTTCAGAAGAGGGGTACGGGGGCTTAGTGAGGATGTGATGGTACAGGTGGGAACGGATTCAATCCCAGCCCAGCCATGGGAGCAGGCTCTAGCAGTCAGAGGAGGCAAAGGGATGGACTCTCCACCTCGCCACCCTCACAGCACTTCATTCCAAGCCTATGCTGGTTTGTTTTTTGTCTTTGGGAGAGGGACCACACTTGAGGAATTGCTTCCATGGTGTGTCTCTGGAGCATTGTCTTCATTAATGGTTGATACGAAAGGGCCCAGCCTCCAGCCCAGTGTGGGCGCTGCTGTCCGCTGTCGGCATGCATGTATTCCTAGGTTCTATAAGAAAGCAGGCTGAGCAAACCATAGGGAGCAAGCAGTAAGCAGCTCCCCTCCAAGGCCTCTGCTTCATTCAGCTCCTGCCTTCGGATTCCTGCCTGGAGTTCTTGCCCTGACTTCCCTTGGTGATGTACTATGACCTGTAGGCGGAAGGGAACCTTTCCTCCCCAAAGTTAGCTTTGATTGATGTTAGTACATACTTGAGAACTTCACCTCCATGGCAGAGTCGTCATCTTCTAAAGTTTTTCTTTTAACTTAACGTTTGTTAGCAATTGTTCCTTCGATAAGAGTGAGGTGTGATGGGGGGGGGGCTGTTGGAGGAAAGTTTAATGAGAACTTTCTTTAAAATAGTTTACTGTTAAATCCACGTAGAATTTCCATGTGAAGTCACCTGGTATATCTAATTATAGCGCTGCAGAAATAGATAAAATTGGTGTGTTTTTTTTTTTTTCCCTCGTCAACAGGTTTGTGAGAATAGCTCCAAGGTTATTTTCCTGTTTTCTTTGTTTCACAGCAGAAGTTGCTGAGGGAATAGACTGAGTCTTGGTATTAATTTGTCCCTGCAGGGATGGTACAGATGTTGTCAGAATTGAAAAAATAGGAAGCTAAGGGTTGTGGAAAGCTCGGTTTCCTGTTGGGGGAAGCTGGGGGGCGGGGAGAGAAAAAAACAAACAAACAAAACCATCCACTGTCTTTACCATGCCTGACCTCGGAAGCCAGCTTCACCTGCTCATCCGGTGACCACAGGAAAGTTCTCAGCCTGCCCTTGCCTCAGTTTACTGAGCTGTGAAACAAGATAATAATGAAAGGCCTCGCCTACCTCGGAAGAGCCGTGAGAGGTTGAGTGAGTTCTTACAGCGTAGGATGGTGCCCGGCCTGTTTGCACTCACTGATGTTCAGCGTGCAGTGAGACACGACTGTTGTGGTTATCACTTTGAATGAAAATGTAAATCTCCTGTGTGCATCCATGTGCATCCTCCACACGCTCATCCTTTCCATGGTCCTACCATGTGGATATTTTATTATGCCTGTTTGAAGGACAAAGGGACTTGGGTTCCTTAGAGACTCAGTACTTACCCTAACTCACTCAGGTGTTTAGTGACAATTCTGGGAATTGCATCTAGAGAGCTCTTGCTCTCCAGTGAGTGTGTCCTTTCCCATACACAGCCTGAGAGATGGGCCTTCAGAAGCCTCTACCCTGTGGTGTACATTGAGGCCTGAGTCCCTGCTCACATCAAGGTCTCCTCTTTACACTGTTCTCCTGAAATAGCTCACCAGTGGTTCCTTGTGGGTAGCTTGTGGGCATGTGTATTTTAACTTGACCCCCAGTAGACTTGAAATGTTAACAGTTCCTAGCAGAGGGCTAATGCTATATTAAAATGATCATGTTCTCATCTATCTTGCCGTGTTTGAGTCTCAACTGTACCTCTGTCCAGCATGTGACCCTGAGTCTGTACCCTGCTGTATAATGAGAGTCATATTACTTCACTCCTAAAACAAGGAACCGGCTCAATTGAGGCCTTGAAACTGTTTTTAGATTTGGAATGTGTCATCTTGCTAGCTTTCAGCCGGTTTAGGGATAAAATAACCAGCTTCGGAGCCATGCAGAAATGGACTGAAAGGGACTTCTGTCTCTTAATGTCCTGTGGCCTTTGTCCACTTGTTAAAGCATTCCTCATCCTCGATGTAGAGCTGTTGACCTGTATATTGGGGACTGTTGAAGCTTGAGAGTGAAATCCTTAGGGGGGACCAGTGATGGTGATGCTGGTGTTTGGGAAATGTTACCAGTATAGCTCTGTGGCATCAGGTCTTCCACACGAGAACATGGTATATGAGTAAGTTAGTAGGTGCTAGAAACTCTTATGGATGGGATCTCACTGGGGCTTTGCACATTAGAAAAACATTTGGTTCGATTTCTTTTAAAGATTCATTTATTTAGTTAATTAGTTAGTGTGCATATGTGGTTTTTGGTTTTTTGTTTGCTATTGTTTTGTTTGAGGTAGAGTATTACAGTGACCCCTTGGCTAGCCTAGAGCTTACTGTGTAGGCCAAGGTGACCTTGAACTTGAATCAGACCTCCTGCCTCTGCCTCTGGAATGTTAGGATTATAGGCCATGCCACCATGCCCAGCTAGATAAATATCTGGAAAGAAATGAGGTTGAGGTGGAGAACTTGGCTAGCATTTGCAAGGGCCTGCCTGGGTTTAACCCCCAGTGCACAAAAGAAATGGGAAAGGAAGGTAAAAATCTCTAGGAAGTGACAGAAAACCAAATGGTACTTTTTCAAGATGATTTTCTGTTTTTAATATATTTGTCTGCTTTTTGTGTTTGCCCCCTTTGATTCTGCAGTGTAAGATTATTCTTAAGTTAAGAGAGCCATGTGTTTACTAAATCACAGCCGGTAACCAGACCATGTGAACAGTTGTGTCTTTTCAGATGAGCATGTTCAAATGAATGATGGAAAGATAAAAGTGCATTTTAATAGGTGTGAGCACCATTCCAAAATGAAATTGGGATCATGCTTTAGAACTCAAAGAAGTATGGATCCTTGGGAGATATATGAAGCTGCCTGAGGACTAAGAGACATAATAATGTAATATTAATAACAATGTGTTCCCTTACTGAACATTTTTCTGTGACACTCTGCATTTGAACTTTTCATATGCACCACACAGTTTAATCCTCATAGCAACTTAATGAAATTGTTTTCAATTACATTTTAATTAGTTATTATCTAAATTACTCAAGGTGGGACTCAGAATTTTAAACTTGTGCTTTCAAAGGAAAATCCCAATTATAGTAAGAGGAATCTTCACTTGTGCTCATCTGGGGAAACAAAGGTCTTCACAGAATTGTGAGCACATTCGTGATGAACTAGATTGTCTCAGCTGTGAGCCGCCACATAAATCTAAACCACTGCCCACGTCCAGGGTTTACTTCTAGGGTCTCTTTTAATGAGGCGACTTGGGAGCGTGAGAAAGAACGGGGATAATTTTGATTATCTTGTGCTCATTTTGACTTGAGGTAGATGGCCTAAGAGAAGAAGGTGTGCAGGCGTCAATCAGGGAGAGGTTTGTTGAGGGACAGTAGTCGGTGTTACCTGAGTGCAGTTCTAAAGACGGGGTGAGTCAGCCGGCCTCTGTGTTGTGAGTAAGGAGTGTGATGGCAGCCTTCCTTACCGGCTTCCGTTCTCAGGCTAGGGGTGTCAGGTTCAGTCTGGAGGAGGTTTCATGCATGCATACTCATAACTTCCATATAGCCATCAACCTTTCTGTTCTAGTAAGAACTTGCACGTTTTCTTCTCAAGGGTTGTCGTATGTTCTAATCTTTTCCTAGTTGGCTAGCTTTGTCATATATATATTTATATATATATTTATATACATGTAAACCATGTGTGCACACACGTGGAGGTCAGAGAACAGCTTGAGAGGGGTGGTTCTCTCCTTCCACCATGTGGGGCCCAGGGATTGAATTCAGATCATCAGGCTTGGCGGCCAAGCTCCTTTATCCACTGAGCCATTTCACTAGCCCTGTCCCATATCTTGAGTACATGCAAAATAGTCTTTGGGAAGTCTGGTGTCCAATGTAATAATCGCTTCATCCTTCCCCTGAGCTCTTGGAGGAGGGCAGTGCCGTAGCTTGTGCATCTTTACATAAAAAAAAAGTAGCGTGAGTCCTATTGAGCTAGTGGATGGGCATTTGTTTTAGTACAGGAGACTTTTCTAGACAGGAACTGCCTGGTGGGGCAGAGATGGTTGCTATGAGCTATGGAGAATTCCAAGCAGGTATAGATACGGGGGAATTTGACCGCTAGGCAGAAGCTAGGACCCATAGATGTCAAAGAATTGTCAATGTGAGGCTCTGTGATTCTTCTGTTTCTCACTTCCATCCAGAGAGGGAGGACTGAAAAGTTAACCAGAACCACAGATGTTCTCGGGGCCTCCGTCAGTGATGATGGTTAATAGGTTTGTACCAAATCGGGGTTAGCATCAACGGTATATATTCAAAGAAGTAGTTACGGTAAGGGGCCCTCAAGCCATCATCTGGATTTCAGCCAAACCAGGGAGAGCAAATGCCTGAGTAGAGACTTTTGGAGTGTCTTAAGTGCAGGGGAACCAGTGTGAAAAGTTTTAGGTAAGTTAAGTCCCTCTAAGTTACAAATAAGTTTACTTAAAAGTCAGAAAGTAATAGACGACCTAAATTCCAGACTTGCGGATTCTCATTAAAAGTAACAAAAAATAAAACAAACAGACAAACAAACAAACAAACAAAAAACCTCTAATATGACTGCACGAAGCCCTTTACATACCAGCTATCACCTAGAGCTTGGTGGCTGGATGAGGCACGTCCCCCAACTAAATCACAGTCATTCCTGTCCCTTGTGATTTCGTACTCTGCCTGTTTCTCTTATCTCCAAAGCATCTGGCCTCTGAAGAGGGTCGAGTCTGTGACCCTGGCTTTATCTGTAATGCTCACAAGCAGGTCTGAGACAACTAGTAACTATTAGTTCCATCCCACAAGGGGAATCACTACGCCGTGTGAATGATTTCGTTGGGTCTGGGCAGCGCCTTCCGCCTTGGGGACCATCCCCCTGAGTAACCACAGCAAAGAAGAAGAATGTATTCATCGTGTGCTGCTCTACTGGCATCCAGAGAGCCCTGGTCTAGGGGACAGGACTTGAAGTGCCCCACAGACTGCTCGCTCGCTCAGCTCAGCTCAGCTCAGCTCATGGTTACTTGGCACCTGAGCTGTTGGAAGCATCCAGTGGGGGTGGGCAGCAGGCGCCACGCCATCCATTCAGACAGCCTTCTGAATGCTGGCAGCCAAGAGAACATCAGCCGCGCCTGTGAGCAGTGTGGGTTCCTGCCAGAAACATCTAAACTTCAAAGGGGAAAAAAAAAAAAACAAAAAAAAAAACAAAAAAACTCCATACTGTGGGCTGATGTGCAAAGCGCTTGGTGTTACTGAATTGGGCCCGTTCGTAATAAAAGAAGAGGGCATGGAGCATCCTGTTGGACGCTACCTGAATTTAACCGTCTTCCACTCTGCCTCTGGGGTGCCAAGACTCGTCAGAAAGAAGCCAGGGGTGTTGAATTCACAGTCACGAACGGAAGATGAATACAAAGAATTCCTGTTTGGTCCTAGAGGCGCCGTCGATTTAGGGCTCGGCCTTGGAAGATCATGGATGCCTCTTAGGGCCAATTGTATTAAAATCGAAGCTGCAACTTGATCAATGATACTTATAAACTCAATTATTAAAGGGGTTGAAAATAGTAGGACCAGGGGCATCTTATAACCAAGTAGCTTCTATGTGTGACCTTGACATCTCATTCCCACGCTGGCCCAGGACTGAAGTCTAAAACCTGGAATTTGGTCAAAGCATGGGCAGAGCTTCCACACCTTCATCACCTGTGTGGGTTTCCTTTTTTAATCCACCCCTTTCCTCCTCAAATGACCTTTCTACATTCTCCAGCTCTCCGGCGCTCTTTCCTTCTTGGCTTTCTCGTTCTCTTTCCCTGATTTCCGTTTGTCCTGTCTCCAGTCTGTGGGCACGCTGTCTCCTGTTTCTTCTTGTCACGTCTTCCACCTCTCACCTACAACACAGGGACCTTAACAGAGTGGAGTGCATGGGCAGAGAGCCAGTGAAGAGAGAGGAAACGAAAATGTTGTGCTGAGAGAGTAGTTGGGGGAGCGGTGAAGAGAGATGGCTGGTATTTGGGATTTAGATCTGGAATGTTCTGTCTGGAGTAGTCCATTCAGCTGTCTGTGCATCTGATCAGTGGGTTTTATCAACGAGTCCCTTCCAGGTAAGAGGAGCTATGTAAAAGAGTAGGTATGGAGGGGCCATAGCATTAATGTATTTGACTCTGACTAAAGGTTTACAAAGAAGTTAATGTGTAAGATTAGACAAAGGCTAACATTAATGTAGTGTTTTGGGAATGCTGTTTGGTGGCAAAGATTTAATGGTTCGGTGGATTTACATCTTGTAGGACATAGGCCTTTTCAAAGCCCAGCGCAGGCTGAGCATGGTAGTGCAGACCTGTATTTACAACCCAGCTGAGGCAGGAGCATTCTGAGTTTGAGGTTGGCATGAGCCACAGCCAAGAGCCCTTGTGTCAAAAAAGAACAGGGGTATGTGCGTGTGTGTGTGTGTGTGTGTGTGTGTGTGTGTGTGTGTGTGTGTGTGCGTGCATGTAAAAAAAGTAAATCTTAAATTGAGTAGATCGTAAATAAGTAGCAAAGGTACCAGGTAGCTATTTAATATCATTTTTAATTTAAGTCATTTTAATTCAAATTTGAAATGTAATTATATTGAAACAGAAACCAATTTTTGTATTCATCTATTTACATTCCGGCCGTAGCCTCCCCCACATCCTTCCTTCCCAGTCCCTCCCCCTCCCCCCTTTAATCCGCCATTCCTCTCTTCTGTCCAGATAAGGGCAGGTCTTCCATGAGTATCAACAAAACATGGCAGATCAAGTTGCAGTAAGACTAAGCATCTCCCCATGATTAAGGCTGAGCAAGGCAACCCAGTATGAGGAGGGTCCTAAAAGTCAGTAATAGAGTTGGAGACAGCTCCTGTTTCTACTGTTAGGAGTACCATAAGAGGACCAAGCTACACAACTATTAACGTATGTGCAGAGTGTCTAGGTCAGTCCCATGCTGGCTCCCTGGTTGTTGGTTCAGTCTCTGCGAGCCCCTATAAGCCCAGGTTAGTTGATTGTGTGATCCTTCCCATGGTGTCCTTGACCCCTCTGGCTCCTACACTCCTTTTTCCTCCTCCACAGGATTCCCAAACTCCGCCTAATGTTTGGCTGCATCTGTTTCCATCAGTTGCTGGATGATGCCTCTCTGATTACAATTGGGTCAGACACCAACCTGGTCCCAGGAGATGGCCAGTTTGGGCTACTTATCCTCTGCTGCTAGGAGTTTAAGCTGGGGTTCTTCCTGTAGACAACTGGGAGGTTCCCCTGCACCAGGCTTCCACCCGTCCCCCAAATGCACCCCCAGCAGTCTCCCTCAGCACTCTCCTTCTGTGCCCCGCCCCCAACCTGATTACTTATGTTCCCATCCCCACCCTGTCCTCAGTCCATTCACGAAATATCTATTTCCTCTTCCTAGGGAGATCTGGGTGTCCCCCCATAAGCCCTCCTTGTTACCTAGTCTCTCTGGGTCTGTGGATTATTGTTATCCTTTATTTTACCACTAATATCTACTTATGACTGAGTAGACACCGTGTTTGTCTTTCTGAGTCTGGGTTATCTCACTCAGGATGATTTTTTTCTAGTTCCATCTGTTTGCCTTCAAATTTCTTGGTGTCCTTGTTTTTAACAGCTGAGTAATACTCCAGTGTGTAAATGTACCACATACTCTTTATCCATTTCTTGATTGAGGGACATCTAGGTTGTTTCCAGGTTCTGGCTATTACAAATAAAGCTGCTATTCACATAATAGTTAAGCATGTGTCCTTGTGGTATGATCGAGCATTCCTTGGGTGTATGCCCAAGCATAGCTGAGTCTTGAGGTGGACTGATTACCAGTTTTCTGAGAAACCACCACACTGACTTCCAAAGTGGTTGTACAAGTTTGCACTCCCACCAACAGTGGAGGAGTGTTCCCTTTGCTCCGCATTCTCTCCAGCATGAGCTGTCACGTGTGTTTTTGATCTTAGCCATTCTGACAGGTGTAAGATGGAATCTCAGAGTCATTTTGATTTGCATTTCCCTGATGGCTAAGGATGTTAAACATCTCCTTAAGTGTTTCTCAGCCATTTGAGATTCTTCTGTTGAGAATTCTCTGTTTAGATCTATGCCCCATTTTTTAATTGGATTATTTGATTTGTTGATTTCTAGATTCTTGAGTTCTTTATGTATTTTGGATATTAGCCTTCTATCAGTGGTGGGGTTGGTGAAGAACTTCTCCCATTCTGTAGGCTGCTGTTTTGTCCTATTGACAGTGTCCTTTGCCTTACAGAAGCTTTACAGTTGCATGAGGTCCCGTTTATTAACTATTAATCTTAGTGCCTGTGCTATTGGTGTTCGGTTCAGGAAGCTGTCTCCTGTGCCAATGTGTGAAGCCAATTTTTATGACACTATAGTACTTATAAATTCTTTCATTCTGTATCCTCAGTATTTTGATAAGCACATTTCATTCACACTGCTCTTTCTCTTCTAAATAAGTATAACACAGTGTTAAGAATCTGTTGTCTGATAAATGGAAAAGAAAGGAAAAAGAAATAATTTAAAAGAAGAAGCATTTGTTGTCCATAATTTGGCAGGAAGTGTCATTTCATTTTTGTAGATAAGTTAGAACTAATTAGTTATAATTTCATTAGTTAGAACATATTTGTAGCTTTCATGTCTAACTGTGAATAATCAGCCTTTGCTTCCAAATGCTGTGGGATGGTCTGTATGTCAAGTGTGATGCTGATTGGTCAATAAATAAATCACTGATTGGCCAGTGGCCAGGCAGGAAGTATAGGCAGGACAAGGAGGAGAATAAAGCTGGGAAGTGGAAGGCTGAGTCAGAGACACTGTCAGCCGCCACGATGACAAACAGCATGTGAAGATGCCGGTAAGCCACGAGCCACGTGGCAAGGTATAGATTAATGGAAATGGATTAATTTAAGATGTAAGAACAGTTAGCAAGAAGCCTGCCACGGCCATACAGTTTGTAAGCAATATAAGTCTCTGTGTTTACTTGGTCGGGTCTGAGCAGCTGTGGGACTGGCAGGTGAGAGAGATTTGTCCTGACTGTGGGCCAGGCAGGAAAACTCTAGCTACATCCAAATCATTAAATAAGTAAATAGAGGCATTCCCTATAACTAGTGAGTGAAGAGCTGAGTAGGATACCATTCTGCATCATGCTACGGCATTTGCTCTTGAATCCCTTTATCTGTGGACCAGCCTGCTCTACTAGTTAGCTTTGTTGATACAGTGACCATGTGTCTGAGGGACACAACCTAGACCAGTAAGGTTTATTCAACTGGCAATTTCAGAGGTGTCAATCATCATGGTGGGAGGGCCTGGTGGGGTAGAATAGTTTACATCATGGCACTGGGGAGCAGAGAAATGGGTACAGAAAGAAGCCAGGGGAAGATGTAGGACACATTCCCGTGACCTACTTCCTCCAATGAGGCTCCGCTTCCTCCCTGTGGCCACGTCCCAATAAGGACATCATATTATGAATCCATCAAGGAATGAATCTGCTCCTTAGGTCAGAGCTTTCAGGATCGAAGCATCTTTGAGGAGAGCATCACAGACTCACCCAGGGGTACACTTTCCTACTCACTAGGGTATCTCGACGTAATCACATTGACAATTAAATTAACCATGACACCAGTCTGCGTTGCCACCATCCAATCCAGAGCAAAATGTCATTGTGTCATAACAACTTCACTCCTCCAGACCCTCCGCCCCGACCTTTGCACAGAAGATCCTTCCTAAAGCAGCCCCACCTTGGAAAATGGTAGCTTTTCAGCCAGGGTCGAAGTCAGAACCTCTTTTACCTGGGCAGCATTTACCATTCCTTTATGCATTCTCCTCTCCTGCTCCTTCACAGGGCTCATTGCATGTATTGCACTAAAATGCAAGTTAGAGAAACCTCAGGAGCGCGTCTCCCAGCTGCAGACCAGCGACTAGTCCAAAGGCCCCAAGGCAGGGTTTTCTCTTGATGTCTCCAGAACCCTGAACCTGGAGGTAGTCAGTGATGTCACAGGAGCAGCACAAGTATTTTTACCTTTGGCCGTTCCGTGTTAAGTAGACATTGCTCAGTGACCATTATTGAATGGAATCTGTCTTCCTGTTATTTGTGGGAAAGCTAGGCATCCGTGAAGAGCCATAAGTACACTTGTCATTGAGTTTTCTTATCTCTAAAGATGAGTTTTCTGCTCTGGTACTTTGTAGAGATAAAAGAGTGAACAGACTATTCTAACAAAGATAGGTGATGTTCAGTTTTTGCCAGGGCCTACAACATCTTTAACAAGCAAATTTTTGTGACGTGAAGGTTGACACATAGCTGTGTGCAGTTTGTCTTCACTCTTCTCAGAAAGGCCGGTGACAGCAGGCACTATGTCTTGATGGTGACGGAATGGGAGTAGGAATTCCTCAGTGACTTAAGTTGGGAGCAGGATGCTGATATATGGCTCTTCCGATATCACAAGTGCACAGATGTCTTTACTAGAAAGTAAACCACTATATACTGTCACGTATATACATGTATATACAGCCATGCCACAGGGGTTTTCTTAAGCATCAGGCAGCTTTCCCTTCAGTGGACTCCTGAAGCTTGAATGAGGAACCCAACCTTGAGCATCCTGTCAGTTCACTGCTAATGCCAAAGCAACATTCAAGGGACAGGAGTGTGCCCCGTCCCATACTCCCTCCTACCCCACCCAGTATGCCCATCCCAGGGTCCTTCTCTTCTTCAGGAATCTCTGTGACTTCAACTTCTGGGGTGGTTAACAGAGAGGCTACCATAGCAGCATCCAGCAAAGCAGTTCTTACAACCCGTTGGGGGTCCGTGATTCTCATTCCCACCACGGTCACTAAGTCTCCAAGCCGCAGCATCATAACCAACTTCTGGGGAGCTTTGCAGAATTTCCTCCATTATCAAAGGTCCTTCAATACCCACATCCTTTTGATTGATCTTTTAATGATTTCTATACCTCCCCACCACCCTTCATTAGCAGACTTGAATGTGGCTGAGCCTGGAAGCAGACTGAATCTCCCTCCTAGAACGTCTTCTACAGCAGTTAAACTTAGCACGGAGTGCCTCCAACGCTTTCCTACTCACCAGGACAAGACTTGTCCCTCCAGCCTTTGGCCCAGCTCTTTCATCGGGAGTAGCCAGCCCTTCAGCCCAGTTTCCTTGTTCATAGTCACTAGTTGTGACGTCTAACTGCTCACTGATTCCTTGAATACTCCTTTCCATTTAAACCTGTGTCTCCTTTTCCTTTAAAAAAAAAAAAAAAAAAAAAAAAAACCGTGACATTGTTGGTGACAGTGACCGCTCTAGGTTTTCCTAAGACATGAGTCTGAACACGTTTAAGACGTAAGTTCATCTTTCTTTTCCAAACACTGTACCACCAGTAACAATAGCCATATCTCCTCTGCCCTGTCCTTAAATCCTGGAACTTAATTGCTACAACTAGAAAAAATAGATAAATAAATTTTAGCCTTTTCAAAAACCAGTGAACTTGGAATGTCTCTACCACCGTTTTCAGTGACGACGGCAATTTCAAAAGCTGGCACCGTGGATGGGGCATTAGGAATGTTCCATTAGCTCAGCACAGTACAGGCATCCTGTAATTCACATTTTTACCTTTTTCTGTGTTAATAAAGCATGGGGAAGCTATATCCCTGATCAAACTTTGTGACTTCAATGATTTCTAATTCACCATTTGGTGTTTTGTTTTTTTTTTATCCTTTCTTCCAGTCTTTTTCATTGCATCAGAAGTGATGTTTTTAATTGTTTTGTCTCCATTTGAAGAAATTACAGCCACCTATACAATTTTTTTTTTTTGGTTTTTCGAGGCAGGGTTTCTCTGTGTAGCTTTGCGCCTTTCCTGGAACTCCCTCTGTAGACCAGGCTGGCCTCAGACTCACAGAGATCTGCCTGCCTCTGCCTCCCGAGTGCTGGTATTAAAGGCGTGCGCCACCACCACCCGGCAACCTATACAATTTCTTTAGGGGTCATCCCAGCCTAGACCCTTCTTAAGTTCAGTAAGAACAGCATCAAGGGCCAACCTTACAGCTCTCCAGATTTCCACAGGATTAGCACCGAATGCCACCCTTGGCATCAGAGAGTGCGGGACACTAGGGGTGGTGGTGCCAATCCCAGCCTCTCCGTTTGTGTTCCCGGCAACACCTCGAACAAGTTCAGCCCCAATATTTTTATATTTCTCCTGTAACTCAGTTGACTTAGCAATGGTCCCACCACCTTCTGTTACCCCGGGACTTTCCCAGCTCTGCACAGCAATCACTGTCCTCCCCTTGGTCTCCTCTGTAAAAGGGTGACGCTTGGAACGTGAAGTTTGGACATCCCCTTAGACCTTACGTCTTTGGCATAAGCCCCGGAGCAGGGGTCTCATGACTAACGTGAGTAGTCAAAGCGTTTCCAAGTAGAACTGAGCCAGTGAGTTTTGCCCACTTCCACCACCATAAACCATATCCCAGCTCCTGGGCTGCCATCCATTCCAGAGCCTTCTGGAAAATGTGAGCATCCTGTGGGTTAGGGGCCAACCTGCATCATTTCTGGGAGAGAATGAAGGGGTTCTCTTCAACTTTGGCTGACTGCCTGGAAAAGTCTTGAAAAAAATAATCTTTAACATTGTTTAAAAGTGTGTGTTGGAGCGTGACTACGGTGTGTATGTGTGCCTGAGGGAATATATAAAACTATATGACCAAATCATTGTCATCCATGTGAGGCCTTGGCAGCCTCCGGCTCGGAAGCTGTACATCATCAAGAGCGGTAGCTCCAAGTTGTTCGAGTGGATGCTGAGGAGTTACAAAGCAATTAGAGTGTGTCTCATTTTGCTTCACCAGCTCCTTGATCCCGGAACCCAGGTACTTCATGCAGTCTGGGAGGTTGTTAGAGACGTTTTATTGAGCTGCAATTAAATCAGCCTAAGAAATACAGCTATTGGTACAATCTAAAGTCTCTAACCAGGGTCTAAAGAAAACTAAATGAAATTATTCATCTTCCAATTGTTCCTTTTCCAGTTTATGGTATTCTCTTATGGTAGAGGTAGACTTTTTCTGTTTGGTTTTTTTTTTTTTAAATGTATTTATTTTTATGTGACGAGTGTATGTCTGTGTACCGCAGGGAGGCCAGAAGAGAAAGTCAGATCCCCTAGGACTGGAGTTACAGGTGGCTGTATGCCACCATGTGGAGCCTGGGAATTGAACCTGGGTCCTGTGGGAAAGCAGCCAGTGCTCTTAAACACTGAACCATCTCTTTAGCCCTGGGGTAGACTTTCAAAATAGATCTGTGTTTGAGAGATATTTAAAACATATGAAGGGGATTTACCTGGAGTATTTTTCCATCGCTGATTAAATAAGACACTTTAGCCGGGCAGTGGTGGCGCACGCCTTTAATCCCAGCACTCGGGAGGCAGAGCCAGACGGATCTCTGTGAGTTCAAGGCCAGCCTGGGCTACCAAGTGAGTTCCAGGAAAGGTGCAAAGCTACACGGTGAAACCCTGTCTCGGAAAAAAAAAAAAAAGACACTTTATAGAGGCAACAACATAGAGCTGTGGACCAGGAAGAAGACAGTGAAGAAGGCTGGTCAGAGCAGGGCAGTGGAAATGGGGAAGAAAAGGGAGTTTATGAATTAGCAAATATTGGTCACGAAGCGCATAACCACAACTAAACATTTTGACTTTTTCTCTTAGGACCAGCACATCAGAGCACCTACTATGCGCTACTTGGAAGCTTAGAAACATTATTTGTACATCAGGAGTTTATAGTTCACACAGTTCAAGACCTCATAGTATGTGTAGAACAAAATAGCAACAGTAAAATTATGATTGTAAACTAAGATAAATACAGTTTCATAAGAAGCCACGACATTCAAGAAAATGTTAGGAAACTCAGACAGTTAGCTAAGCTTTGGACAATAATTCACATTTTAGGGAGATCTTTTGGTTTTCTTTAAGTGATGGAGATGAAGGACACTTGGTACCTGAGCGCTTAACATGTGATGTGTGAACTCTTTGATTAAGCTCTAGAGACCCATGCCTGAGTCACTCAATTAAGCTTGATTTCTGTAATTACACATGTAATTGTTGGACTTCATATTTTGTGGTATGGACCTTGCATTGAGATAAACTTGAATGGAAATCTAAGCTCTGATACTTGTCAATTATCTGACTTCAAACAAGAAAGATACTTACCCTTCAGTTCCGTCACCTGCAACAGAGGGTACCACATGACGGGATGCTGTCAGAATAAAATGAGATAAGCTTGTTAAGAACACATCACAGGACCTAGATCATAGGAGGAAGTTACTGTCTCCTTGTGGATGTCAATGGTAACTTGCCTGGGAGCTTAAATTGTTTTCTAGCCAACACTTTAAAATCCTAATAGCTATAATAAGGAAAACAGCTTTCATTTGGAAAAGCGTTCTTGTGCAATGAATCCAGTACAGAGGACCTAAACTAGTTTTAAGGGTCTCCATTCCTACGTAGAGAAAGCCTGTGTGAACTTTTGCCCATGCTCCGCAAGACTCCATCTTGAATTATTACCAGTGTTTAGAGGGTGCCATTAGGAAATGGAATCTTGGTATTCTCTACAGATCAATGGTTTCCACACACGTTTCTGGTCATGAACATCGATCTACTAATCAGGTCTTAAGTGTCCTTGCTTAATTATGAGGAAGTTAATGAAACTCTGCCTCTTCCTCATTCTAAGTTAAGAGCCCCACGGTGGATCGTCGAGCCCTGCGTTCCTTCAACTGCCTTTGCTGTGAGGTAGTTAAACTGCAGGCATCCATTACCCAGATTTATTGCCTTTTATCCTGGGCAGCATTTGAAAAAATGCAAATTCACTTTTCTGCATTTTCTGAAAATGTTAATAGGCCAAAGTATACTTACTTGGCTTTCAAGAGCTATTCAAAATTGATCTTTAGTAATGTTTACGCTGGTACCACTTCACATCAGGGTGGATGGTGAAGCCGTAGAAAGCCAAAGCTGGACTTCCCGGTCAGTAGTCATGAGAATGAACCGTACAGAGAGCACAACTCCTTGCTCTGTTTAATCCAAAAGAGGCTACTTGCTTGTTTTCCGGTTTTTGTGATTGTTTCTTTTATTGAAAATAGATTTCAGTTTCCTTAAGTGTCTAGTGTATCCCAAGTATGGTTTCCCCTCCCCCCTCCCAGCTCCTCCCTACCTCCGCTTCCATCTAATACACACACACGCACACACGCACACGCGTGCGCTTCTGTCTCTCCTTAGAAAACAAACAGGCTTCTAAGGAATAACAACAAAATAAGATAAATCAAAAACAAATCAGAAGAAGAAAAGGAACCAAGGGGGAAAACACAAGAAACTCACGTAGATACGGAGACACACAAAAAATTCTGTAAAAAACAAACTAGAAACCATAACATATACACAAAGGACCTGTAAAATAATGTGTGTGTATGTGTATGTGAGCGAGTGTATAACATTATGAGACAGAACCTCCAAAGATGCTGCTGAGTTCATTTTGTGTTGACCCTCTTACTATTGGCCATGGGACCCACCCTTAAGAATGGTTCGTTTCCCCAATGAGACTCCCTTAGAGAAAACTAATTTTTCATTTCCAAGTGGTTATCTATTGGAGATAGCTTCTGAGTTAGGGGTGGGGGCAGGTGTCCACTTCTCCTGCAGTTCTAGGGCTCCATCTGTTGCAGACCCGTGCAGGCCCTGTGCTCTCTGCCTCAGTCTCCATGAGTTAGTTCCTATGTGCAGCAGCCCTATTGAACACTCTTTCCACCTCCTCTTCCAGAGTTCACTGAGCCCTCTAGGAGAAATTTGACAGAGACATCCTTTTTAGGTCTGAGTGTTCCAAGGTCTCTTACTCTCTACATACTGTCTGGCTGTGGGTCTCTGTATTTGTTACCATCTGCTGTAGCAAGAAGCTTCTCTAATGACAGCTGAGCAAGCAGAATGCCACTGGAGTCATTTTATCACTACATTCCTTTGCAATGGGATTTGGTTTTCCCCTAGGTCCCTGGGCTATCTGGTCTCAGGCTCTTGGTCGCCCAAGCAGTATGGGATACAACAAGTTCCATCTCATGGGGTGGGCGTTAACTCAATCAGATATTGGTTGGTTACTCCCAGATTCTTTATACCACTATTGTACCAGCATGTCTTGCAGGCAGATAACTCTTCCACATTGAAGGGTTTGTAGCTGGTGGTGCTGACCTTTCTCCTTTGGTAGTATGCAGAGTGCCTTCCTATACCATGAATACTAATCGTTAGGGAGGAGGCTCGAGATAGGCATGACTTCTCCATGTTCAGTGAGTTGTGTAGATGTTGTCTTCAGCAATATGGCCTTACCCTCAGTTTGCAGAGAACCAGTAGCCTTCAGTTAGATGGGACCCACTCCTGGTACTGGATGCTTCACTTGGTGATGTGGGATGTCCTGTTGGGCCTCTGTCTCCTCTGTTGCCTGGCGATTTCATGTAGCTTGCTTTCATAGATGTATATATTGTAGGAAGATTTCGCTATGTTAGGTTTCCATATGACCCGAAAAGGGATGGATCTCTCTTAAGTCTGTGTTCCTAAAGATATTAAGCATCTCTGGACTTCTAAGATGCAGACTGGTTTTCAGCATGGAGTCGAAGCAATTTGACTCCATCGAGATCTGTTGTAATACTTAGTTTGCTCAAGCTATTAGTGATAGGATTCTAAGGCAGAAAAGGACCACAGAGAGTCAAACACTATGGCAATAACCTGAAAGGTTACTTATGGTGTACATATTATAGACTTCCTTCCCTGAAACCCTACCCCAAGGCCAGGCTGAAAAAGTATTTTGAATCTATTTAAAAACTTTATCTACACTGCTCAAATCTGCACTACCTTCCAATCCTACCTGTTCTTTTAGAGGCAGCGCAGGACCAAGCCCTCTGAAGGCACCATGGATGATGTCTCCATTTGCCCAGTGATGTTCCCTTTTCAGAAAGCTTAGCTCATACCAGACACATACCATCAATTCTCAATTTGCTTTTTCTTTCTGCATTATCCATTTAATAACCAGCTTGCTATGGTTTGGATGTGAAATGTTCTCCTAAAAGGCTCATGTGTTGAGAGCGTGGTCCCCGAGCTAGTGGTGCTGTTGGGAGTTGACTGGATCAAAAGGGTCTTAACTTCATCCATTAACCTACTGCCGAAGTCATCCTTGAATGGGGTATTAGAAGGTAAGACCGAGTTGGAGGAAATTGGTCCCACGGGAGTGTGCCTTTCCTAGCATATCTTGTCCTTGGTCCCTTCTGTGCCAGCTCTCTGCTTCCTGACTACTGCAAAGTGGATAGCTTTGTACCCACACAACACACACAACACACTCTCCACTGGGATGTTCTATCGCAACCCAAGCCCACAGCAACAGGCTCAGAGAACACAGACTGAAACCTTGGAAACCGTGGGCCCAGAGAGGCCCTTTCTCTGATGTCATTCTTTGGAGGTCCTTTGTCACCACAGTGATGGAAAAGCTGACTCACAAAGCGCTCCATATGGTGAGGAAGTATTTTCCTGTCTCACACATGGCAGCCCTGCACTACTTGTGGAAGGGGATTGACAAGCTAGTGGCCGTTTCACAACTGAGGAAACAGTTCTACGGGGATTGTTCCTCCTTCGATGCCACACTTCTAAGTGGGGCCCTTCATATTCTGTATTTGCCTTGGGCATACGTCTTGTCTTCTGACCAAGCCTGCTAAGTCTCTTCAAACACTCATTTGATGGGCACTCTAGATCCACTCACGAGAAAGCTAGCCTCTAGTTTCCTGAGGTCTTAGAGGAACACTGTCTCTTAGATGGTAATGATATGTTGATAATTTTGATGGGTTAAGTAGTTAAATTTTATTTTTAATAGTGTTTTAATAATACCTGAAAAAGTAAAAAGATGGGCAAATGGACAAAACTAGTTTCATATTTACAAGACATGGCATGTCTGGTTTATAATTTTAAGACTCATACACAAATTTTTGGGATGTTTTTCTTCTATCATATTAAAATTTTGGAATCTGTATCTTTAATCCCAGCACTTTCAAGATAAAGGCCTGAAGATCAGGAATTCAAGCCCAGCCTCTTAGTGACTTTGGAGCCAGGCAGCCTGGGCTACATGAGACTCTGTCTCTCGACACCAAAACAAAGGTTTGGGAATCTAGGCATCTTTCAGTTGTGCCGTGTGACTGATGGCCACATCGTGGGCTGAGCAGGTCCTTGGATTTCTCTACAATGCAACTGAAAATCAATTTCTATTCTCTATAAGAAATTAAACGGAGATACAGTAATCATTAGCTCTACATCAGAAGGCAGAAGGAAATGATTCATAAATAACTAAGCTAATGGGAGGCTTAGAGGGAAATGTGAACACCGTCCATTTGTGCAAGAGTTCTATTGTTTTGTTTTCTTGCAGGTTTTTTTTAATATTACTGTATTTTTGTTGTTGCTGCTGCTGCCTTTTTCCCCTGTAGTTTTTTTTTAAATATATATTACTTTATTTTGTTGTTTTGTTGCTGCTGGTGGTAGTTCATTATGGCCACTAATTCATCGCTGGATGGAGGGCTGTAAGCAAACAAAGGAAATTATTTCATGAGGTGTAGGACACTCAGCAGCTTATGTACTTGTTTGCTTACGTACGCCATTTTCTGGAACGAACCCTGAGTCTCTATCTTCCTTGATCAGAGTTGTTTTTTAGTCTCTTCTCAGTGAAGCGTCTAAAAGTTGCCCGGTGTGCGTACTAGTTTTTCCTCAAACGAACTCGACACAAACTAGAGTCACCGGGGAAGAGGGACCTCAATGGAGGAATCGTCCCCATTCTACCACACACGTGGGTGTGTCTGTGAGGAATTTTCTTGAGTAATGAGTCATGTGGGAGGGCCCAACTCCTTCTGTGCAATGCCACCTGTGGTCAGGTAGGTGGTCCTGGGTTGTATAAGAAAGCAAGCTGAACCCAGGTGGTGGCGGTGGCGCACACCTTTAATCCCAGCGCTCAGGAGGCAGAGGAGGCAGATCTCTGTGAGTTCGAGGCCAGCCTGGGCTACAGAGTGAGATCCAGGACAGGCACCAAAACTATACAGAGAGACCCTGTCTTGGGGAAAAAAAAATAAACAAGCAAACAAAAACAGGCTGAGCAAGCCAGTGGGCATCACACCTATGATTCTCTGCTTCAGAGCCCATCTGTATACCTTGGGTTTCTGCTCTGGCTCCCATCGATGACAAACTTTGACCTCCCCAAGTTGTTTTTGGCCAGTGTTTGATCATAGCAACAGAAACCCAAGTAAGGCATCTGATGAAAAGATGTGTCTCAAAACTTACTGTGAACCCCCCATTCTAGACCAACAAAATCAAAATATCCACCCTGAGCCTGGGTATCGGTTCCTGTCATCAGTCTGGTTCGGGAAAATGGCCTGTGGAATGTTAATAAAGCCTTACTCCTGGAATCCTCGTTCAGTCCATTCTGGCCTGGCTCATGACTGCACCTGTGAGCACGCATAGTTCGAGTCCAGCAGTTGAAGTGCGGGGTGGTGCCCTTTTTCCCCCTCTACCTTCACCCTAGAACATTCTTTCTTCTTGGGATGTGTCTGACCCAGGACCACCTCCATAGTTGTCCCTCAGTATCCCTTCCACATTTCTCACCGTTCCCACTGTTCCTACTTTGAAGGCCGTGAGGGTCACCAGCCCTTACCATCTGCGTTGCCCAGGACTCCTTCCTAAGACAGGGTCCATGGCTTTCGCTGTCTTCTTCAGAACCTCTACAGAGTATGGTACAAGGAAATTGTCAATAAATGTTTTTCCTTGCCTTGCCTTGTGTGTCTGTGTGTGTGTGTCTGTGTGTGTGTACACGTTCACATGGCTGCGTGTGTGTGCATGTGCCTTTGTCCATGTGCATGCCTGTGTGTATGCAGGACAATTTGTGGGCATTGGTTCTCTTCTTGTATCATGTGAGTCCTGGAGATTAAACTCAGGTCTTCAGGTTTGGTGGCAAGGATCCTTACCCCCTGAGCTGTCTCACTGGCCCAATAGTCTCCTAACAGAAGTCTGCTGGGACTAGCAACAGTCTGCCTGTCCATGTCCTAGTTCACAGATGCAGCGTGCTTTACACTTAGGTCACCACATTCAATTCTGACCATAACCTTGGGGGTGGGGTGCATTTCACAAGAGGAAACTATACGACTTGTGACCTGTGACACTCACTCCAGCCTGCATTCATCTTGCCGTTACTTAATTTCTGTTTGGATTTTATAGCAGAAGGATTATACGAATCCTTCTAATTTCTACCCTAGAGAAATGGCTGGGCATTGATGGTCCACGCCTTTAATCCCAGCACTCACAGGCAGATCTCTGTGAGTTCGAGGCCAGCCTGGTCTACAGAGTGAGTTCCAGGACAGCCAGAGCAACACAGAGAAACCTCCTTCTGGAAAGCCAAAAAGAAAAAGGTGACTTTTGTTTATTCAGTTCATTGTTCTTATAGATTTTTCCTTTCTGCTCTAAATTTTCAGCTTAAGCTGATCTCACAACTTTTACGACTGGTGTTGAATTAAGGCAGCAGTTACTAGGTTGTCTAAACACTCACATGAGCAATGAGCACGCGGGTAACCAGTAGGGCTGGCTAGAGTCTGACTCGGTTTTTAGTCTCTTGAAGACAAGAGGCTGGCGCGTCATCTGGGTCATCCCTAATTTCCTTGGCGTGAAGGTTACTAACTCATTCTGACAGAATATAGACTCCTGGTGTGAGGGAAACCTGACCTGACCACATGAGAAAAATGAAATAACCGAGGTGGTCTTGGTGCCTTCATAACTAGTACTGGATTATCGTTTGCCAGGTGACCGTCGTACCCCCTGCCCCGCCCCCGTCCCGTCCATCTGTTTACACCAGAACCCTCGACACTTAATAACATATAGAGCAAGAACACATCAATATTTCCAGGTCACACTTACCGTTTGCCACAGACGTTTATTTTCAGAGTTAGGACTTCCCATTGTCACAGCATTAGCAAGACACTCCTCCATTTCCTCTATTTCTGGGTAATACAATTTAATTTGGTGTTAGCGGACCTTTATAACTTAGAGGGACTATCTCTTTATTTTTCTTCCTTTCCCCTTCCATCAGTTGCACTGGTTGAAAACCCTTGTGCCTTGTGCTTATTAAACTATTGATGTTTCTCCATTCTGTTTGATGCTCAGTTGGAAAAGAAATAAATAACAGTCATTTTTTTAAAAAGCGGCAGGATTCCTGGTGTGGTGGTGTAGACAGAGACAGCGAGTTCAAAGCCAGCCTGGTCTATGTAGTGAGTTTCAGGCCACCCAGGGCTGTAGACTGAGACCCTGACTTAAAACAACAGCCCAAAACTGGAGGTGGCTTGGTGGTTAAGAGCGCATACTGCTCTTCCAGAGGACCTGAGTTCAGTTCCCAACACCTACTTTGGGTGACTCACAACCACCTGTAACACTAGCTCCAGGGGGTCCAACGCCTCCGGCTTCCATTTGTACCTGCACCCACATGCACACACCTACACACAGGGAGACAGACAGACGGTGGCGGGGGGGGGGGGCATAATTAAAAATAAATCTTTAAAATAACAGTAGTTGAGACTGTATTAAAACAGCCATTATGATTTTTTAGGAGGTCTTGGCCTAGACTTTTATATAATGACCAGCAGAACCTGTCCAGAGACACCACGTTTTTACATTTTTCTGCTGCGTTTTGCAGTCGTGGGGGAGTCCTGGTAATAAATCCTTCCCGGTCCTTGGTTAGGTAAAGCATGCATACCCTACTAGGGATGACAACAGCAAGTATACAAGTGACAGCTGGTGAGGACATTCACTGTCCGGCTTTGGATAAACTCAGGACAAAAACGGAAGTAGTGAGGAAAGGGTCACCTCGTGCAGACGTCACTTTAAATCCTGTCTAATTTGACAAGGAGTACAAAAGGAAAGCGCTGAAGGATGGCAACGCGGTCTCCACTGTTGCCACCGTCATTTAAAATGTGTCAACAACCGAAATTCTCAGGACTGGGATGCGTCTGTCCTTTAAAAATGGAACAGCTGGTTTTGAGATATAAGTTGTGCGTGCGGTTTACTAACTCGGAGGTTTATTCAGAGAGTTTCACAACTATCTGATGAATCCGCCACTCTGATGGCTCCTTCTCACCGTCCCCCAAAAGAAGCCCTCCCCCAACTGCAGCCACTTCCTGTGACCCCTCTGAGTCTCCCAGCCCCCCAGCAAAACTCATCCAACTTCTGTCTCTGTGCGTGAGTGTATCCTGGACACTTGGCATGAATGGAACTACAGATTGTACGGTCTCTCTCGTGAGAGCAGTCCCGGACAGTAAGCTTTCAGATGTGTAGTTTCCTTTTTGAGACAGGGTCTCCTGTAACCCAGGCTGGCTTCAAATTCGTTATGTAGCCGAGGGTGATCTAAGATCCTTTGCTCATGTTTTAAGTTGTATTTTTTTTGTTGTTGTTGTTGTTTATTTTATTATTGAGTTAGAAGAGTTCTTTGTATAAGCTATATACAAACCCCCTGTCCGGGATATGATCTGCAAGCATACCTCCCACCGTGTGGGGCGCTGTTTTCCTTCATGCTGGGTACAGCTGTGTGTCTTGTAATCACCTTCATTATTTGGGACATCGTATCTTCCATACCCTTATAGTTCATACTCTTCCTCCTGTATCTTCTCTTCATTGTGAACTGATGTTGGCACTCTAGGGTCTGTGTGCCACTCCAGAAGAAGCTGAGTGAGAACAAAGCTGTGTCTCCAGAGCCTGGGACTCTGCCTCACCTGTGATACAAGCTCGAAACCAATGTGCTCAGCTAAATTAAAATGAACCGTGACTCCGACCGTAACAGTCCCCCTCAAGACTGGCCAAGGAGAGCGGCTGGGAAAGGCCTTAATGGACTGCCCAGGAATCTGGCTAGGGAGAGACTTGCTGTCCATGGTATAGAATTAATGCTATTTCTGGGAGTTTTAATTATTTATACCCAGTTGACGAAAGCCCATGTAACTGCTGAGTAACTTTGGTAAGATCTGTAGCAGAGCCACTTTTATTTCCTATTGGATACCAAGGTGAGAGGAAGTGGCAGGTGGGGAGGACCTAATATGATTGATTCACTTTCTGTTAGCACAGCGGGATTTGCTAAAAACCACTTCATCTCCAAAGATTTACTGGAATTCCTGAATGAAAAATACTCCTTGATTTTTTTTTCTTCTTTTTCTTCATGAAACAAAAATAGCTGTGTATTTTTAGGAGAAAACGTTTGGCAGTCATACTGGTTAACATACTACACTGGAAACCGCTTACTTGATTGACTGGGAAACGGATGCCCTTCCTTGTGGTTAAAAGCCTGTGGGTGGTGTTTTCTCTCCAGCAACCACTACTCTGCTGAGAGGTGAGGGGGAGGATCCCTCAACCCAGAGAGAAAGAACATGAGGTGTGTCTCCCTGCCTTTGCTGAGCCCCCACCCCACTCCCCACCCCGACACAGCAGTTCCCAGAGCATGGCAGACCCCAGGCCAGAGCTCTTTCGGCCTCTCCGCCAAGCTGTTGCTGGGGAATAGGACCACTGCTCAGCACCACTGGATGGATGGAAAGATGGCAGGAAGTATTCCACTGGTCAGACTCATAGAGCGGAGACAGAGTCCTGGGGAGGCCCCACATGCTAACTGAGAAGACAATAATAACATAAATAGTGAAGAAGTAAATGTTATAATTCAGTATAAAGTCAGCACATTTCCTGGCCTGCCTCCTGCCCTCACGCCATAACCATCCTACCATCAATGAGTTTAATTAGCAGGATTAAATCCCTGCGTCTCCGCCATCAGCTCTGTCTAGAAGGGATCCCACAAAGAACTGAAGAAAGTACTCTCGGACAGGATTCCTCCGTCTCCACTGAGTTAGGTTGCTGCCCTCTTTTAGGGCCTAGGTGTGGACACTGGGAAGGAGGAGGAGAGGTTCTCCGCTGGCGATACCATTCTTGTCTTTGGGAGTCAGCCACAGACCTTAGCACAAAAGCCGGTCAATGGTGTATGGTTCGGGGAACTCGTTTTCCAAAGCACAGATTTCTCTGCAGTGGCCGCTTACATGTAAACTAATTGGGCATCTGTTGTGTTTGCTGTGTGCTCTTCCTGAATCCGTAGACGCACATCCTTCGAGTTCCTAAAATATAAAAATGGTCAAAGGAATCTCAGGGTGACTTGTGGCAGTAAAGGTGTTGGTTTGAACAATGTGTACAAGGTAAAGGCTGAGAGAGCAGCCTTGGTGTTATGAATAGAATAATAAATAAGTTGGAGTCCAAGAGTTGCCTTGTTATGAATGGATTATTTGGATATAGAAAGAAGTTATTTTTAGGTCCAGCATGCCTATAAACCCTGAAGTGTTTTACAAATGAGGAATGTGGGCTCTAAATAAAAACTGCCAGATGTCAGTCTCCGTGTGTGCCAAGTGACGAGTGTGTCAGCTCCGATGTCTGGAAGAGATGATGCCCATGTCTTTTCTGCTCCAGCTCAGAAGGATAGTTAACGTGAAATACCACTTGAAGTTTACAGTGCACTGGATACCAACAGCATCCCAGTGTCTGGAATTATCTGAAAGGCTGTAATTTCTTTCCCTCATGACTCAATGTGTGTTTGTGGTATTACAAGTGTGAAACATATTTCTATTCAAATTTGCTATATTTGGGGTCTCATCTCATTGGGGAAAAAAAAAGGCCAGCAGATGGTTTGTTTTTTGTTTTTGTTTGTTTGTTTGTTTGTTTGTTTTAAATTAAACAGCCAAGAAGGGCCAGTGGGATGGTTCAGTGGTAAAGGTGCTTGCCACCAAGCTGAGCTGAGGTCGGTCTCTCAGACATACATGGTGGAGGGATGGAACCAGTTCCCACAGATTGTCCTCTGCTCCCCACACCTGCTCTGTCTTGCTCATGTGCCCGGGTGTGCGTGGTACACATCATTAGAATGAATGAACAGATGCAATATACAAATTAAAAACCAATCCGCATATGGGACTCCAGCAGAGGCCATCGTAGGGGCCACCTGGGTGATAGGGGTCGCTCTTCCTGCCTTGCCTGTTCGCGCGCCTTGGTCATTTTGGTGACGTCATCAGGTGGCTTCTTGTCTCCCCCTTAGAGATCCGGGCTCAGCTGGTGGAGCAGCAAAGATGCCTCGAACAGCAGACGGAGATGCGTGTTCAGCTGCTCCAGGACCTGCAAGACTTCTTCCGGAAAAAAGCCGAAATTGAGACGGAATATTCCCGGAACCTGGAGAAGCTGGCCGAAAGGTTCATGGCCAAAACCAGAAGCACGAAAGACCACCAGCAGTTCAAGTAAGAAGCTGGTTCCAGCTGTCTGGGGGCTGAGCGCTCGCCTAGAGTGCATGAGGTCATAGGTTCAATACCTGGGGGTGGGGGTGGGGGTGGGGGAGAGAGGGAAGGAGGGAGGGAGGGAGGAGAGTCAGATGGTCTGAGAGAGACTTGATTCAAGGTCACTTTTCCAAGGCGATTGGATACCCCACTTTTTCTCCAAACATCCTCCGTTCTGGATATTTCCTCTTTTATCTAAAGTTATTGGTGATCAATCCCCCATAAATGGAGCAACCTTTCTCCCTTCCCACTCATACTGCATAGAATTAAATTTATGTTTTGAATCAGTCTTTATAAAATTCCCAGCTACAGAGAAGTTGATATCAGCCATAGGTAGACATTTGAACAGGGTGTGTTTAAAGAGCTGCTTTAAGCAAAGGCCTCAAGATTTCTGTGGCGAGTGGTTGGTTGTTTTTCTTTCCATGTCTTGAGACCAGGTCTCACTCTGTAGCCCAGGCTAGCCTAGAACCTATGGCAGTCCTGCCTGCCACGTGCCAGGATTATAGGCCTGCCCCATGCTCTAGTGATTTCTGTATAAAGAGAAGCAATGACTTTGGTTTGGGTTTAGTGTTCCGGGAAAGCACCCCACCTCCACCCAACATGTTTGTAGTAATTAAAAAGAACATACAGGTTGTTCTGTTCGTGAAATTTACTTTATAATTTAAAATGTCGGGGTCAGAGAGACAGGTAGGTAATTGTACATAAGTGTGTGAACAGGGGCAAGCACGGGGTTGCATTGACAGACGGGGCTGAAACATACTGTGTTATAGAAGTTGAGAAGTAAGGTCCTGGAAGAGTGGTGTGTGTGTGTGTGTGTGTGTGTGTGTGTGTGTACACGCATGCATGCATGCCAATGCACGTATGCATAGTGGTGCACAGACATTAGTGTGTACTTGCTATGGAGGCCAGAGAACAAGCTGGGGTATCGTTTCTTAGGTGTTAACACACCATTCACCTGCCCTTCTCTGCCTCCTCAGTGTTGGGGTCTGTGGCTCAAACTCACATCCTTGAGCTTACAAGGCAAACACTACCACCTGAGCCATCTCCCTGGCCCCAAGAAGAGTGATATGTGAGTGGACACATAATAACTAGCCGACGAGGAAAGGAGGCTGAAAAAGGGAACCCCATAGGTCAAGGACCGGAAGGAAAGGGCTCTAAGCCACGTTTGCAAAATAGTAGTTCTTTGGGAGTACGCGGTAATCGGATGGGCAGTGTGGCCACAGGCATCAATTGGAGCACACCACAGATTCTTATACATCTTTGTGGGCTTTATCCTGTAGACATAGGAGTCTCTGGAGTGTTTTAAGTTGAACTGCCCATACCTGCATTTGGTGACAGGTCAGGCTGTGGGCTATAGGAGGTTGTCAGTGAAGGAAGAACAGCAGGGTCTCTCATGGTATGTCGCCTTATGATCTAGCCAGCCTAGAGGGAGAGGGGAACCCCCAGTTGGGGAGATAGTTTTTAAAAAAAGCAGCATGGGCTTTTGTTTCAGAAAGCAAGATGGGCCAGGGACTCTGGAAAACACCTGTGCCATAAAACTCCCAGAAACAATGGTTGAAGTATAATGGATGCCCTTATAAGTATACACCTGGATTCATAGGAAGACAAGGGATATTTCAATGGTCAGAGACAGAGAAACATAGGGAGAGAGAGGGAGGGAAAGAAAGGAAGAAAGAGAGAAAGAGAGGAAGGAAGGAAGAGGGGAGAGAGGAAAGAAGGAAAGGAAGGAAGGAAAGGAAAGAAAGGAAGGAAGGAAGGAAGGAGGAAGTGAAGGTCTAGGTATTGTGCATAAGTACCCATTCCTTAACCCAACTGGTGACAAGGTCTACACAAGATGAAGATGTGGAGCGGTAAGCTTCCACTCTCAGCCCCTCCTTATTGTCCTGCAGTTCCCGAGGATACCCCACCCCAATGACAGAGAAACAAAAACCAGCGGTCCTCCTACCCAAGGGCAACAAAGAGATTGCCCGGCCTGCTCAGCCTGGGTGTGAGGATACTGCTGAGGACCGGGCCTCTTTCTCCTCCATGATCTTGTCGCTTTCATACCCTTCCATGACCTTGAAGCCTGCATGAAAAAAGAAAAAAAAAAGTAGCCAATTTGGCAAAATGGCTGATGGCAGGTCGAGGCCAAGCCGATGACCTGAGTTCAGTTGACAGAACTCACATGGTGGACAGAGAGGGAACTACTGAAAGTTGTCCTCTGACCCCCATGAGCGAGTGCACCACCAAATAAATAAATAAATGTAATTCGATATGTATACATGCAGCTTCAAATTGCCTTTGACCTGAGCATTATTTGTTACTGAATGGAGAACCACAGAGGAAATGGATTAAAAACCTAAAACCTGGCTTTACTAGCCGTCAGCCAGACCTGGGTCTGAATGGGACTACTGTGTGGCTGGTTCACTACATACCTCCTCTGAGCTTTGGTTTCTCTAGCAGGAGGCGTGACGGACAAGTCCTGGCTGTGGCTGGTGGCTGAGATGGGGATATGTGTGCCGACTCCTTCTCCTTTTTCCAGACAATTGAGTCTTTGGTACAGTCATACTCACACCATTCAAGCTAGACCTTGGAGCCTGATTTTACTCCGTGTGGGGTCGCTATGTGTGTGAACAGTCCTTAGCCTCAAGTTGCTACCACAAATGCAAAGGGCAAGGCCCAGATCAGCTGTCAGCCTCCCACACAGACTCCCTCTGACACCCACTTTGGTCCTTATCAAATCCTTGGTAAGCTTAACTTCTCTTGTTGACAGCACATAGCGAGGGGCTGTGGTAAGGATTAAGTAGAGTTAATGTCAGATCTCGATCACAGCAGCCTCTGAGACAAAAATAGCTAACGTTATATATGCAGCACTTCCTGTGTGCCTGGGGCATGATGGCAAGCATTTAAACATAGACAGTAGCCCAAGTCATCTTCATTATAACCTCAGGACACCGGTTCTGTTACTTTACCCACTGTACAAAGTAACTGAAGTACAGAGAGGTGAACAGTTATCCCACAGCCACACAGATAGGGTGTGGGAGCAGAGATGAGAGCCTAGAATAAGTGCAACCCACAATCTTATGTTCACATTTAGGCGAATTTGAGGCAGGGTCTCCCTGGGTTGTCCAAGCTGGCCTTGAATTTGTCATCCTCCTGCCTCAGCCTTCCAAGTTGCTGGGATTGCCCACCTGGACTGCCCCAAACCTGGCTTGAAGTCCCCAGTCTCAACCTGCCTCCTGCCTCTTACTCAGTAAATGATAGCCGCTATTATTGTTGTTGTTGTTATTATTATTATTATTATTATTACTATATGATTATCGGTATTGTGATTGGCACTAATAACAAGGCAATGATAATAATGTGTTTGCTTAATCAATGAAATACTATTTCATGCTTCCATCTGGGTTCATACTGAGGACACAAAGATGTACGAAATAGTCTGAAGGAATTTTCTACTTCGGGCTAAAGGATAAGCATAGTTCAAATGGACAGCATGGCACTTGCTTCTGGGGCTTACTGGACAGGGGCGTGACAATAGAAAGACTCTGCTCACCTGCCATGGACTCCCATTCCTTCTTGACGGTTCTAAGAGAAAAGACGTCCCAGTTCAGAGCTCGAGTCCCAGTGTGCATGAGGATTTCTTCCTGGGCCTTTTTCTGTTCCTTTTCTTGCTTTGTCTTTTAGACAAGGATTGTAACTCAGTGTTTTGGGAGTGGTGGATATTTTCTTCTTTTTTTTTTTTTCTTTTTAAGACAGGGTCTCATTATAAGGCATCCTTGAACTCACTGTGTAACCCAGCCTGGCCTTAAACTCTTGATCCTCCTGCCTCAACTTCCCGGATTCAATGCAATATTCAATGCAGAATCTGAGAAACCATATGGTAGAAAGGCATGACTTTCTTTCCCCTGACTTAATGTGCAGTCATAAATGTTCATGAATAATGAACTGTTACATCATCTTGCTGGAAAGTTGACTGAGAGAGTTAAGTGCCTGTCACGCATGCCTGGTGACCTGCATTCTGATCCCAGAACCTGTGCAGAAGCCAGACGTAGTGGCACGCATGCATCTGTCATCCCTGCACGCCTGTGAGAAGGCAGGGGGCAGAAACAAGAGAGCCCTCAGAAATGGAAAGGCTGGTAGGCTTTGGGAGGCGAGAGCCCACATCAGAGGCTGGCCTTGGATGTCTACATCTGTGCCATGGCACATGGCTTCCCCCTCTCTCTCCTCCCCTATCCCTTCCCTCTCACAGACACATGCAAATTTTAAAAAAAAGAAAAGTTAATAAAACCCCACATCTGATTACCGGGCACTTCTGTGCCCGAGTTTGGAGAAACACTGCCATTTTGCCATGTCATGGTTAGTTTTTATAGTCAACAACAACAAATTGTAGTTCTAATTTTTTAAACTTTGTTTTTATTTATTCTTTGTGTCTTTTCACATCATGCATCTCGACCCCATTCATTTCCCCGTCCCTTCATATCTGCCCTCTGCCCTTGCAACCCTCCCCTCAACAAATTTTAAGAGAAAAAAAAGGAAAAAAAAAAAGGAAAAAATCTTGTCACGGAAGCTGTGGTGTGACACGGTGAGTCACGCAGTAAACCCTTTTGTCCACAGGTCTTTACGTGCAAGTGTTCATTGCAAAGAGTCGTTGGTCCAGTTCAAGGCCTCTGGTTTCTGCTACACTATTGATGCTGGGCCCTCACTGGGACTCCTCTTAGATATCTTGCTGTTGCCCTGTGTCATGGAGATCCTTAGCTTTGGGTCTGTATGACCAGCCCCTTCACATGCTCCCATAGATCATAGATGGGGTGGATATTGGGGTGGGCCAACTCATACCCCTGATTCTGGGCCCGGGCAGTTACAGGGTTGGTCAGCTTACTAGCTCTCTCCTGTGCTCACCACCAGGGTGAGCCCTCCAGCACTGCCCTGGCTAGTTCAGTCCTTGTAGCAATGAGCAAGGCATGCGGCCAGTTCTCCTACTTTCACGCCCTCAGAGCCGGCTCTCCTACACCTGGACCATCAGGGTCAGCTCTTTTGCCTCGCCCAGGCACGGTACAGGGCCCACTCTCCTGAGTGCTGCAGCTGCTGAGGGGTAAGAATAGCTCTCCTACTCTTAATGAACTCAGGGTCAGCTCTCCCACCTGCCTCAGGTGGGGGGGGGCATCTCTCCCCACCACCCATACCACCATACGGAAGATGAGGAGTGGGGCCCAATCTCCCACGGTCACATTCTCAGCACAGTTCACCTGTACCCCTGTGAATAGGGTCAGCTCTACTGCACTGCCCAGGCGAGGTGCAGGGCCTGCTTTCCCAAGTGCTGCAGCTGGTAATGAAGGGGAGGGTCAGCTCCCTTGCCCGCCACAGGTGGCAGGAGCGGGGGAGGGGAGGAGGGCATTTTTTTTTTTTTAAGCAGTGGCATTCTGGTTGCTCACCATGTTGGGATGGAGTTTTTCTTTGAATATATATGTATAGATGTCTAATTTTGTATGCTTTGCAGTTCATTTAGTTTTATTATCTGAAATAAACCAGGAGCATTTACGAATCTGATATGGCTCAGTAATTTTCCACAGGACATGTGACCCATCATGAGCCAGCAAACTTTCGGGTTCCATTCACGAGCCTCGAGACAATCCTATAAAGTTCAAGTTCCCCGGGAATGCTTTTTCGGAGGCTGGAGGTTATTTATCCAGGGATTAATAAATAACCATCTGATTTGTGTCCCGTGGAAAGCAATGCCTAGTCAAATTTCTTTTCCAGCAGTAGACTGAAGAGTCAAAGGAGACTTTGTGAGCCGGGGCAGCCCAGTCTGTGTGTGAGACAGTAGCCGATAGGTTCTCATGTAAACAAGAGTGCTTTCCTTAGTGGCGCGCTAAACCCTGGGGCTTCTTCAGTACTGTCTGGGTTGGGCTCCTGGAGCCCTGGTTAGGGGTGGGAGGTTGTACCAAGGGTTTTTTATCCAAGTTTTCTTTCCAGGCTTGGTAAGTTGCAGGATTCCCGCAGGCTGTGGTATGTCCTGATCTAAGGAATGATCGGAGCAGAGAGAAGGATACAGCACCTCTCTACTGTGGCTCCCCCGCCCGCATGGGTGACCTCTTCTGGCTGACCTGGGCTGCTTGGACCCGATGGTAATTCTGTCCTCCTTTACCTCCCAGGAAAGATCAGAACCTGTTGTCTCCGGTGAACTGCTGGTACTTGCTCCTGAACCAAGTGAGGCGAGAAAGCAAGGACCACGCCACCCTGAGCGACATCTATCTGAACAACGTCATCATGCGGTTCATGCAGATAAGCGAGGATTCCACCCGGATGTTTAAAAAGGTAGAGTCCATTCCTCCCTGCCATCCCAAACTTCCAGATAACCACCTTACCTACAGCCATTTAGGAGGAAGTGCCTGAAAAGAATGAAAGGCGCCAATATTCTGAACTTGAACGTGTGTGTTTATACTGTATGTTTGTGCATGGTGTGTGTGTATACATGTGTGTGCATATGTATAATGCATACAGCATTATCTACTGGATATATTTATTTCTATTCAGTAAATGAATGAATATCTGACCTGAGCATCATGAAGAAAGGTGTTTTTTTTTGGGGGGGGGGGGGGGGTCCCTGCAGGGGGATGGAGAAATGGCTCAGCAGTTAAGAATTCATACTACTCTTGCAGAGGAAGTGAGTTTGGTTCCCAGGACCCAGGTTGGGCAGGCAGCTCACAACTCCAGATCCAGGGAGATCTGATGCCTCTGCCCACCCCGAGCACGCACATTGATATGCACATACCCATTCACAAACACACACACATACACTTAATGAAAATGATAAACATCTTTTTTTTTTCAAAGTACCTGCAAGTCTTCTCTTTGTCCTTAGAACTGACCTCCACACTTAGAAAAGAGCCACACTTCGAGAGGAGAGCCTCGGGTTCTGGTTTTTCCAGCTCACACGTGACCAGACTTGTAAAGCACATCACGTGTGTTGCCCTCCCAGGAAAATGTTACCACATTGTCTTCTTACTCCAGGCTGCAGGGTCTCTGAGTGTGAAATGGAAAAAAAAAAAAAATTATACTGGGCCCAGAAAAATTCAGTTTCTAATGTGTGAGAGAGCTTCCTCCTTCCTGACTCCATTTACAAGAAACAAAAAAACGGGGTGGGTGTAGGGGGGGGCGGATGGATGGACGGACGGACACGGGACACGATGACTGGGCTTGTAAACCTTTCTGTCATGGTTAGCTTCAGTCAGCTCTCAGCAAATATCTTCGTTGTTTGGACATTTCTGTTGAGAACAACAAAAAAATTGGACCATTTCCTGTGCAAAGGACACACACAGTGCCTTACCCAGCTTTCAGTTTCTGTGTTGAGAGCCAGAGTCTCCACAGACCTCCTCAGCTTGGTCTGGATAGTGTCCTGTGCCTAGATTTATACTCAGTCCTTTCTTCAGTGGGTAATGTTTTAGTTTCAGAGAAGGAGGCGCACCCTGCCGATTCACGATGCGTTTGTGTTTCAAAGGAGCCTCTTACAACAAGGGTACAGTGTCATGCAGGCCAGCTGTGCTTGATGTGGCCATGTTCGGTTTGATTTCTGACCTAGAAATGGAAATTTAGCAAGCTCTAAGCCATTGTGTGCTGGGTCCAATGGAGGGGGAAGGTGTTTCCAGCAAAGAACTTTCTATGCTGGACCTAAGGCTAGGTATAACAATATCTCCACATCTTAAAAAGAGCACTTAAAAATATGTATTAGTTTCCATGGAGCTAGGAAAGTGATGGACTCTTCTGGCCCCACCACAAGCACTGTCTGTGGAGACCACATACAGTTTTGTGGGATCCATGAGCATCTGCAGTGGTGTCCAAATGTTGCCTGTCAGGCTGCCACGATGGAGAAAGACTGACCTCAGGAAGGTTGCAGTGAATCCACATTGGGATGCTACTGAAAGATGCTTCCCCAACATGGGGGTTTTGGCAAGGATTCAGCCAGGACCTACATGGGCATCTCCTTGTTTATTCATTCACTGAGCAAAACATCTGTAAGCTGTGTGGCTGGCAAAGCTGAGTGAAAAGACGTGCCTCGGCTTGCAAGGAACTCATTATAATCATTAAGCATTCCCAAGCTAAAGGGATGCAGAGCTCACTGTAGGGGCCTGGAGGATAGGGAGCTTCACTTACCTAGGGGACAGGGAAAGCTTCAAAGAACCAGCTCTGGAAATGAAGGGGTCACTTTCGCGAGGCAAGAAAAGATGAGCCTTTCTGGGGCCTAGGGCATGCATGTATGGAAAGTACAGAGTTGAATGGGGCTGGCCTGGTTTGATAGGACAGGGATGGGTGATACAATAGAGGCTAGTAAAGATGACAATAGGAGAGACCTTGTATGACAGGGGCCAGGGCTTTAATGAAATTGGTAGAAACTAGGACCGACAGACACGTGTTTGGGTGAGAACTTGGCTCTTCCGCTTCCTTGTCTTGTGATCTCGGGAGATGTTCAAGACATTCTCTTCCAGAGAATGAACATAGCAAGGTTGGGCAAAGGGAGGGGCTGAAGCCGTGTGAGCTCCTGAACTGGGAGCACCTCTGGAGTTGTCTCCTCTCCAGGCAGGGAGACCTGGGCTTTTGGTTTGGAGCCCTTGAACTTGGAGTGCTCTTGAGAAAGGTGGCCCCCTTTAATGGAGGGGAATTCTCAAGAGCGGTTCTCAGGGAGAGCTCAGCTCCTTAGTTCCATCCGTCCACGGTCAATATTCCCAGTAGTTGGGGAAATGAATTCCTAATTTGTAAGGAGGAATCTGGGAAATGCACAGTAAATAAAAAAGCAGACACATGCCTGCTTGTTCACTCCTAGAATTCATTACTTATTTAGAGTCTAAGGCTTACCGTACACGCAGTGGGTTCCTGCGAACTTGGTTGTTTAGCGAGAGTCCCGTACATCTTGAACAGCCTTCTCTCTGTCATGGCAGATGAGCTGGAAAGGACCAGTCATTACAACCACAGGGACAAGGCTTACTGAGGAACTGTTTCAGCCTACTCACATTCGGGTCCAACTCATAGCCCTCCTGCAGTCGAGGACACTACACATGTGGTCCGACACAAAATCACCAACTTACTCAAATCGGTCCTGTCACTTGATGTGAATGGCCAAACGCATCTGACGTTAGGACGCTGGTTTGGGCTGTATTCCTTTCTTGCAAAAATCTGTATCACAACCGGGCGGTGGTATCACATGCCTTTAATCCCAGCACTCAGGAGACAGAGGTAGGCAGATCTCTGTGAGTTCACGGCTAGCCTGGTCTACAGAGGGAGTTCGAGGATAGCTAGGACTATTTCACAGAGAAACCCTGTCTTAAAAAAACTGAAAAGAAAAAAAAAATCTGTATCACCCCTAAGCAGAGACTTAAAAGACCGTAAAGTCTCCGTATACGAACACAGAGATACTTGTTTACCCATAGTTATTGCCGCTCTCTTCACAATACTAGGGAATGGACTTAGCCTTGGTGTCCACCAACTGATGAATGAATAATAAAAATGTGGTACATACACACAACAGAATTTCTTCATCTGCAGAGAAAAATGAAAGTTGCAAATAAGTGGATGGAGCTGGTGGAAAACATCTTGTTCCCTGAGGTGACTCAGGCACTGCAAGACAAATGCCATGTGCTGTCTCTCATGTGTGTGTCCTACTTTTGACTCTTTAGTGTTGTGTATTTAACTTGCAGTACCTGCAGAATCCAGGAAACTAGGAACACGCCATTGGACTGGGGATGCCTTAGGGAGGAGGGCCAGGGGTGGGAAGGTTTCAGAGGGTATAAGGGTGGGGGTGAGGAAGATAAAGATAGGAGAGGGTTAGCTAAAAAACACAATTGTATGAAAAACCTACTGCTGTGTAAGCTAATGAAAAAATATAAGTTAAGAAGAGTGAGAAGGAGATGCCCTGCATGGCTGACTAGTACTAATTCTAGAACCCCTAAGGGTTATTGTAAGTGCGGCTAGAAGTCTTCATCGGAGAAGCTTCCCTTTCTCAGCAGATGGCTAATACAGAGACTCACAATGGGCCAAGGTGCAGAGAAGAATTCATCAGTGCCAGAGTGCTCGGCTCTAAAGGGAACATCTATATTACCACCACCGCTCCCAAGGCTCAGGGAACGTAATCGGAGGGGAAATAGAAATATTGTAAGAGCCAGGGGTCGAGGAAGATAGCTGTGAAACAGTGACTTCTGGATGTGACAAAGCCGTCGTCCCCAGGAACACATAGCTGCTGTGGCGGCCTGCATAAGATCCACGTGAGATCAAGCCAGGGAATAATTCTACCGTGGATGGCAGGGAGGGGCTCATGAGCTGACGAGCTGTCGGAGGTTGAGAGTTGCTGGGGGAAGAAGAATCATTTTCTTCAGGAATATGCTTCATGGTAGGTCACTCATGCTCCAGTGGCCGGCCCTACACCCATGTATATATGGGCACTAAGTGGACTCAATGAGTTATTTTAAAAGAGAGAGAGAGAACATGGAGTTGGGAAGGCGATGCAGTGGAAGGGTCCATGGAAGGATTTGGAAAGGCAAGAAGGAAATTTCAAGATAAATGTCTCAGTGCCAAAACTCCCTAGTGGGATTCTCCTTAGGAGTTGTTGGTAAGAAAAGGCCCCAATGCCCACAAAACAATATATGCGATTACCATTCCTCCCAGTTGCCTACTGGTAAGTCCCTCCCTGTTGCTGAGGACCTTCATCACCATTCACCTCCATCACAAGACACAGAGAAATCAATTTGAAATTGAGCTGGAAACTTTCTCCCTACTGGCTAGCTTTCTTAGACCCTGAAATGCAGGCTAGTAGGGGAGAAAAACCATAAACAGCCTTAAGCAGCTGTGAACCCTCTGAACTATAGTGCCAACCTGCCAAGCAAGATGTACCCACTAGGGTACCGTTGGCGTGACTGTTACATGGGTAACCAAGTGGTCTCTGATTGGATTTGAGGCCTGTGCCACAGGAGGGAATTAATGCCTGGTTCTATAAACTCAGTCAAAACTCCATGGCTGAGGAAGTCTTAGGCCTTAGGGGTAACTAATTTTTGTGTGACTCTTATTGTGTGACTTGGGGAGTAGGGGGTTATAGACCCCTATCACTCCTTGCTGAATAAGGGGCTACTGGTGAATTCTGGGAGAAGTCATTGTCTTTGGTTGGGTACCCATAGGTGAGTCCACCAGGCTCCCAAGTGCGGAAGGGGGCTTGTGGGGAAGAGGAGATGTTGGGAGAGGGGGACAGGAGAAGGTGGGTGGTAAGAGCAACCAGAATGTTCTGTACATGTTTATGAAATGGTCAAAGAACAAATGTAATGAAAAATGTTTTTTGAAACCCTAAAGAAAGCTAGTTGCGGATGAAGCCAGAAAACCTGTCAGTCATTCACACTCAAAAAGCTGAGACTGGCCTTGCACCATGGAGACTCACCCTCTGCTGGCCTAAGTTCATAGGTTATCAGATTCAGACTTGAAGGTTAAATTAGCCCACTTCGTCACCACTGATGGTGTGGCTTAGTCTGGCAGGAAGGCGCAATTACTACTAAGATCCATAGTCTTTCATTTCACTTTTATCAAAAATAAACCGTATCTATTTATATGCTCCAGTTATGAAGAACAGAGTTGTTTCATGGGGATAAAGCTGTGCCGACACAGAGAACATTTAAAGTGAGTCCCTGTCCACACAGATGCTTTGGCTGAAGTTAATTAAAAAATAAAAATACAAACAAACCACTTGTCTACTGCCGATCTCTAAGACTCTGACCTTGTTTGGAGAAAGTCTATGAGGGGCCAGTAGGATAGCTCAGTGGATAGTTCAGCAGATGAAGGTGCTTGCAGCCAAGGCTGATGAAGGTGAGTTCAATTCCCGGAACCCCCCTGGTAGAAAGAGGACAAACTCTCAAAGTTAGATCTCTGAACTTCACATGCACACTATGGCACGTATGTGATGGCATACACACACCCACACACATGCACAAATATTCTTTTAGGAAACCTATACATTCTGAAATACTGACAACTGCCAACCTGTTTATGCATAGCCTTGTTTATTTTTTTAAATATAACCATGTATATTCTTTATAGAATGTAGAAAAACACTAAAAATATTTTCTACGTTACCCAGGTTTACACAATCAGTTAATTCTTTTTCATTCTCTTTTCAGTATTGATATGTCTATTCATATGTGTCATATGCAAACATTTTATGCTATGTGTTTGTAGATATTTTACAGTTGTGTATATGTATTACATTGATTTGTGTATTATAGATTTTTTTAACTAGAGATACCGTGTTGCTTGGCAACCTGCCCTTTTCATGTAAAACATCAGCATTTATCATGTCTGGAAGCAACCCCTCAAAATGGGGGGTTTGATGCCTTCCTGGTGTGCAGCACTGTTAGCATGGTCCCAGGCCTTTCCCTGAAACTGGACGTTTGAATCTCTTATGTGGAAGTGATAGTTAACTTTATTGCGTAACAGAAAAAGAATTACCAAGTCAAGGGTGGCCTCAGACCTTCACAACTTGGATGCCATTCTTAAACCTTTTGAGTTTCTGGAGTGATGATGGTCACGGCTGTGATTTACCCTGGAGTGATGATGGTCACAGCTGTGGCATCTGGTAATACGTTCCCTGAAAAGTAAATGGACTGTTTTGTTTTTTTTTTTTAGCAGAGAGCTACCGGATATGAGTTAGTATGCTTATGCAACATTCGTAAATAATATAACAAGAACTTTTCCAAGGCATTTTAGTGCACTGTAGCAGAAGAATTAAATGGTATTCTGGTGACCTCGAGGGACAGCTTAATTATTGATACAGCCTGGATAAATAAGTAAGAAAAGTACAAGCTAGCAGTACTTGATGGCTCTCCTGCATCTTATCCACCTTACGGCTAGCTTGTTTTCTAGAAATAAATAAGCTGAACTATTGTGTCTTATGATGGCAGAATTTTCTAAAGTATTTTTATAAAACATGTTCTATTGGTTTTTGTGAATTACAAACAAAGATGGCTGGCCCTAGTAAATGCTCTATGAATGGCAGTGGTTGGTGGTGTTTTTCTTGGAGTCCTTTAGTTGCCTTGTTGCCTAGCAACATCGAGACACCTATGATTCGCCTGGCTGGAAGTTAAGCAGGTGAGCAGCTACAGATGAGCAATTTGCCATCTGTTCAGAAGCTTTATCAAAGTCTTAGGGTGAGTTAAGCACGTGATCCATGTGTGTCTTGTTGAAAATGCATTACATAATGATAAAAAAAAAAAACAATTGATGTCAGCAATGTTGAAAGGTTTGTCCATATGGTGTGTTACTTTGGTACCAATGCTCAAATGTCAGTAGTTGAACCAGTAATTAATTACCTTGAGAATAGTTGCCAAGAAACACTTGAGAACTTGTTGGGGTTTCTTTTACGTTAGTTTTATCTTCTTGCATCTGCCTCTCTGTGAATCTTGGATTGTGTACATAGACATTCTGTATAAAGGAGATGCCCGATATAGTTCATTATAATTGTTTTATAAGCTGAAACCTGAAGAGAAACAACATGGTCCAGATCATACCAATGTTTAGTGTCTAAAGAAGTGGAAAAGCAATAAATACAGTAAACAGTTTGTCCCCAAATACTGGTTATGAATGGAGACCAGGCAGATTGTCCAGGCCCTGTTAAAATGTATACTTTGGAATTTCAATATTAGGGTGAAGAGTGAAGTCAAGTCTCTGGACAAGAAAGCAGTTGGATGGAGGCTTTAGCAGCCTTGCCTCCTCCGTAGTCATGAAATGACAAGGCCAGTGTATAAACAGGATATAATAATCCTTTGATTTCAAGGGACTCCCATTATTCCTGTCAGCACCTTTCACAGACACACCCCTAGTTCCCTTTCATAGCTCTCTGAAAGAGAGAGATGATAGATAGATGGGTGGATGGATAGATGGATGGATGGATAGATGGGTAGATGGATAGATGGGTGGATGGATAGATAGATAGATAGGTAGATAGGTAGATAGGTAGATAGGTAGGTAGGTAGATAGGTAGGTAGATAGGTAGGTAGATAGGTAGGTAGATAGGTAGGTAGATAGGTAGGTAGATAGGTAGGTAGATAGGTAGGTAGATAGATAGATATAAATAGATGATGGATGGATAGATGGATGGATGGATGGATGCATGGATGGATGGATGGATGGATGGAACTTAATCCTTTTCTGACATACTCTATATTTGCTTGTTGGTGTCTGTGCTTTTTGCCTATAAGCTCCCAAGGGGCAGACTTTTTGTACTGTTCACAGTGACTGTCACATGCTAGGTGCTCAACAGATATTTCATGAGCAAATAAAGTAATAGATAAAAACTTACATCTGTATCAGAAACAAGCAATGAATGGCATCCACATGACATAAAGCTCAGAGTGTGTTAGCACAATGCAGTATTTACAGGGCCAGACTTAAATGACACCGTGGTCTGAACTACTTCCCCAGAGAAAGAAATTGTAGGTGGGCCTTGGAAATAGTCCCCCCTTGAGAGACAAGGGTCAAGTAAGAAGACTCATGGGCTTCATCGCTGGCACCGGCTGTCTGTTCTTTCATTGGCCACTGGCTGTAGCAAGTTATACCATAAAATACCAGTAGTATTTTCTAGAAAGTTGCCTGTAAAGAGAAAGAGAAAGAAAGGTGGAAGTGTGTGGGTTTTTTAAAGAAGCGTGTGGGTCCAGGAAAGGTTTTGTTTTCAAGTACATGTGTTAGTTTCTTGCCTTGGATACTGTCGGTGTTTTGTTTTGCTTTTTGTTTGTTTGCTTTTAAACAGAACTAGTTAAAATGGCAAACAGAAGGCATCATAGTAAAGGGGAAAACTAGGCTGAGGAGATGGCTTGTTTGGTAAAGCGCTTGCCATGTAAGCACGAGAACTTGAATTTGATTCCCCGAGAACCCATGTGAAAATGCTGGGTGCCATGCTTGTCCAGGGTTGGGGAGATGGAGACATGATGCAACCCTGGGACCCACTGACTAGCCAGCCTAACCTTCTTGGTGAGCTCCAAGCCTGTGAGGAATTCTGTCTCAGAAAACAAGGTGGTCAGCTCCTGAGGAAACATCCAACGTTGACGCCTGGCCTTCAGGAGCACTTGAATACACACACACACACACACACACACACACACACACACACACACACACTCATTCACTCACCTCACACACTAGAGTTTAAGGGCAGGAGACACTCCAAAGGCTGGGCTGGGAGAAAGCAGGTACAATTATGGCAGATAACAATCCAAAAGACAGACAGGAGAACTGGATTCAGCAGGAAACTCTTGGGAGAGCAGATGTCACAGTTGGTAGGAGGAGAGCAAGGTGTTGTGGGGTTCTTGGTTCCAGGTTCTCTTTGCCTGGGGAAGTGTTCCCATGAGCTGAGGTGTATGTGGGGAACACGGGATTTGCAGAAAGTAGAGAAGATTCTATGAGAAACCCCCTGGGGAAATTGAGAATTAAAAATAAAATTCAATCTGAGACTAGCAGGAGGATACGTATTTTATAAGTCAAAGAGTTTTATATTTAAAAGTATTTTCTAACTTTATCTTAGTGGTACTTTGAGGCTTGACTGAATTGACCAAACACACTCTCCTTCCCCAAAAGAACACAGACTGGGTCTTGAGGTGATGTTAAATGTCGAAAGACAGCGGTGTGGAGCTTGCCAAAGGCAGCTGAGGGAAGAAAGTGGTGGCCTGCCATTTTCTGTACAATGAAGATGTTACTTTAAAAACCAGTGGAGTAACAATTGTACATCTATACCATACTCTCCTGAATATGCACTTGATTGTGATATGTTGTGCACAGAACTGTCCCCTGTGATGGTCTGACTCTCATCTGCTGTGTGCAGGCCTCAGCCACACTGACTTTAGGCTGTGTGACTTGGGACACCAGTGAATGTGAGACAAGCAGGTTATCAAACGTTCTTTCGCCCTGGATCTCACCCTCTCATGATGCGGCTGGATCCCTGCGACCAGCGTGGAAACAAGTCCTAGTTAGCCTTCAGGGTGAGTGAGACCACATGGAAGGAGACAGACAGCCTAAGTGACAGCTAGCCGGCTACTAGACATACAAATTAGAACATCTGACATCATCCAACTGCTGCTGGACCACAGGTGTGAGCGAGCGAGGACGCAGCCCCGCCAGCCCAGAACAGAGCAATCTCTCAGCTGACGGAAAGACTCATGAGCTAAGTGAAATGCTGCTTTGTGCCGCTGAGCCTTGAGTGCTTTGTTACGCAGCGAAAGCTAAATGATACACTAGGTAAATACCCGTGCTCACCAAAAAGGAAAGACAGAATCAAAAGGTAAATACAGGCTCTAAGGAACCTAGTCAGCACAGTCCACCATGTCCTTCCCACTAAGTGCATCCATAAAGCCTAAACACAGTGCCTGCAGCAGCAATATGAAGATGTAAGTAGTAGGAGGCGGATGAAAGACCAGACTTGAAAATTCTGCCAGATGGGCAGTGTTTCCCCCTTTTTCCCCTCCATGTCTCCCAGCCTAGATGCCTGAGAGCAAAGAACCTGGGAGCAGACAACAAGACATGAACACACAGACCCGTAGAGGAAGCCTGGGGCTGTGACTCAAAGACCAGAAAAAGGAGAGGAACGTGTAACTCCAAATTTTGCTCTTCCAAGTTTTCTTTGCTGTCCTTTACCCCTGAGTACACAAATATCCTGCAACAAGGACCACAACCCCCTAAAGATCTTTTCGGAGGAACACCCTCCCTGGGAGCGCCGCTGCTAACCCGTGGTTAGCAAAGACTGCGCTCTCAGACATTCAGTGTGTGGGGAAGAAATGGAACAGAACAATAGAATAGACAACTGGTTCTCAAGTTAGAGGACCAGAAGGGGGACCCTAGAAAACCAGAGAGTGGCGGAGATTACGGAGACGACTCTCCTGAATCCCCACATTGTACACAAGCAGATCTGATCTTAAAGAGTGTCCGCACAAAGGCTTGAGGACTGAACCAAGGATCAGTACCACTCCAGGGCCCTGAGTGGTCACTGTGTAGTAAACACGATGAAAGATGTAAATAGTACCCCAAGGATGTTGGCCACAGAATTCACATGGAAACTACAGCTTATATGAGGCTTGCCAGAATTTGTAACCCAAATGTAGGCAGCTGGATTTTCTGATAAAGACAGAAATATTAAAGACTACAATTGATTTAAATAGGGCCCAGAGACATAATATTGAAAAATATTAAGAATACAGTGCAAAAATCACTCAACCTTGAAGAAACCAAGAAAGCCGGAAAGGCTTGGAGAAAAAAAATGAGAGCAATGCTGAGCTAACATAGATGCTTGAACTAGCTAAGGTTTTTGCAGCAGTCACTATAAAAAGCTTTCTAAGAAGGAAGATCAAATACTCATAAATTAAGTAGAGAATATAAATAAGAATCATTGGAAATTGTTTTTTAAATTGTTGTGTGTAAGGAAGAGATGGGGGGGGGACGCGTGCGTGGTGGCATGTATGTGGAGGTCACATGGGACTCAGTTTTCCCCTCCACCATGGGTTTCAGGGATTGAATTTGGACTGTAGGGCCTGCACCACAAGTCCTTTTAGCTGCTGAGCCCATTCAGAAATTTTTAAGTGAATAAATATAGTAATCAAACTTTTAAAACTGAATAGCCGGCCTCTCTAGTAGAACAGCACTCATAGAAGGTTCACTGGTGAGGTTGAAATGAGCAAAAATGATCTAATCTGAACATCAAGGAGGAGGAGGAAATTGAAAGAAGAGAATGAACACACCATGGGGACCGTTCGCACAGTATTTCCAACATTTACATCATCAGCGTTTCTGCAAGAGAAGAGAAGTATGGTACAGAAATAAGTATTTGAAGATAATTGCAAGAAACTTTCCCGAATTTAGCAAATGACACAGCCTATATATTGAAGCTTATTGAATCCAGGCTAGATAAGCCCAAAGAAACCCAGATCCAAGTACAGATAAACTGAAAACTAGAGACAAAAACCGTTGGAAGCATCCAGTGAAATAGAGACCATGCATTTGAGGAGCACCAGCTCAGACTGTGGGATGCTCTGCTCACTCTTTCTGCAGCACCTCCCAGCAATGACAACCAAAGATGCCTTCAGATGTTGCCAGATGTTTCGTAGGCACCATTGGCCCCAGCTGAGAAATAGTAATCTAAACTGAGTCTTCTGTCCAACCCCAACAGGTATTGTCACTTTAAAGAATTTTTCTGGTTTGGTTTGTTCTGTCATCATGGAGTTTATAAACTTAATAAACAAGAGACAGGTTAACAAATTGTCTAATCCTTCACTCCCCATTTAAAAATGAAATCTTAAAAAGTAGGTTTTAGTACCAAGTTTATTTAGCTGTTGCTATCTGTCATAGATCAATCCCTAATCAAGCTCATTTTTATAAGGTCATGGGTGGGCCAGGAAAACTGCTTAAGGGGTAAAACATTTCCTATGCAAATGTGGGAGCCTGTGTTCAGACCCCCAGAACACAAGTGTTTCCATGTCAAGATGGGGGGTGGGGAGAGGAGTGCCTGGAAGTGTGGGCAGCCTGGAGGATGCAAACATCGAGAGGCCCTTTCACAAACAGTGGAAGATGAGGCCTGACGGATACTCGAGGTTGTCCTGAAACCTCTACATGTGCACCATGGTATGTGTGCGCCCACATGAACACACACGCGCGCACAGACACATAGAGAAGTCACAGACAGGCGGAGTCCTTTCCCATTCTTTTCTGGAAAGGAGGCTGCCATGTTTAAAAAGGAACTGCTGAAGACAGAAAATTCCTACCAGATGTCAAAATGTCCACAATTATGATCAACAAATTCTAAGCATTCTCGGAATAGGCGTCTTTCCTGTTGAAGACTGCTTGACTTTTTTACCTGATGGGATTCTAAAAGGTCCCCAGCAGCCGCAGTGAACGCCATATTGAGGAAGACTGTACCTATGCCACATGTTTGCATGAAGAAACACTTGTGAGACCTTGGATTATAGCAACCCACACGATACATATGCAGAACACGTACTAAACATGGCTATTAGGATTTAAGACCTTTGAAAGCTCAAAGCAAAAGTATTTTTTTTATTACTAAATTTTAAAAAACTAGGAAATTTATCAGCTTTGTTATCAGATCAATCTAGAATTCAATAAAAATGAAAGATTTCTCCATTGGATAGGTGAACTATTTATACTGAAAAATAAAGTGAAATGCAACGGGACTTTCATGATGGCTTAGCAGGCAAAGTGCTTGCTGCATGAGCTTGAGGGCTAGAGTTCGGATCCCCAGCACCCACAGAGCAGTCGGGGGAACATGGCAGACCGTCTGTGATCCCAGCACATGGGAAGCACAGACTGGGAATCCTGAAGCAAGCTGGCCAGCCAGCCCAACCAGAAATGTGAGCTCTGGGTCCAGCAGGAGATACTGCCTCAGCATCTAAGATAGAACGGGACTGAGGAAGACAGCCAGCACAGACCTCTGGTCGACATATGTGCACCACACAGACATATATTTGAGATACTCAGTAATTAATAGTGTATAAATAGCATTTTTACTTTGCCAGCTTTAATAGTTTTCAGTGAACTCAGAAGTATAATTGGCTAGGACACTGGCTTAAGTCAGCTCGTCCACAAACTTTTTAATCCCTTTAGTTTTAAAGATAAAGATTGTAGGAGTCCACAAAAAAGGAAAAAAAAAACTTTTTTAAAAAATTTTTTAGCCGCGTATACTGATTCAACTAAACAATCATGACCATGACAAATCTACTAGAAACTCCACTCCCTTTTCATTTTTTTCCCTGAAATCTGACTTTATCAAGATCAGTGGCTTTCCCAAAATCGAATAGAAGTTTCATTTCATTATTCGTTCAGCAAACATTTGTCGATTGCCTTTTCTGCAACAGGGTGTGGTAGTGAGTGCTGAGGTCACGAAAGCAAGAAAGGAATCCTTAGCATGGCATCCTGCAGGAGCTTGGACTCTAGCACCAGCAGGAAACACAGAAATAAGAATTACATTATAATTCGGTAACTGTTCTTAAAGATAAGACTTGAGCCCATGGGAATACAGGATGAACTCATCAAGCTCTTAAGTTTGAAGTTTATTGAAAAATTGGGTAAAATCATTCTTCTATGCAGAGACCAGCAGGAACAAGACCAGAGACTGCTGACCAATCATTCTGTGTATTTAGGAAGTGAATTCCAGCAAAAAAAAAAAAAAAAAAAGGAGAAAGTTCTCTTGTGTCCCCAAGTAGTCAGGTGTTTTGCTGGCTGGTTTTATGTCCGTGTGACCCAAGCTGGTGTCATTGGGGAAGAGGGAACCTCAGTTGAGAAGATGCCCCCATCGGACTGACCTTTGGGTAAGTCTGTGAGAGATGTTCTTGATTGATAACTGATGTAGGAGGGCATCAATCAGTAGGCAGTGCCACACCTGGGATGGTGGTCCTGGATACAGTAAGTAAGCAGGCTGAGCAAGTCAGTAAGCAGCGTCCCTCTGTGGCCTCTGCATCAGCTCCTGTCTCCGGGTTCCTGCCCTGACTTCCTTTGATGATGGACTGTGAATGTGGAAATGTAAGCTAAAAATAAACCCTCTCCTCCCCAAATGCTCCTGGTCAGAGTTTTATCACAACAACAGTAACCCTAACTCAGGCAGCTGTACAGATGCTGTAAACCTCCTCTGCCTGGACCAGATGCTATATACCTGTTGCTCTTCTGGCTGGGATGAAGAATGTAGCATCGTACATCCACACATTCACAGCACACCTGCACACACAAAAATAAAAGAAAATTAAAAATAACAACAATAAAACAGGCTTGTGAGCTGGTTCCATAATTAAGAGCACATGTTGCTCTTTCAACAGAACCTGGGTTTGGTTCTGAGCCTCTGTGTGTTGGGTCACAATTATCTGTAACTCCAGTCCCAAGGGATTCACTGCCTTCTGATATCTGTAGACACTAAGCACATGTATGGTCCACATACATACATGCAAGCAAACACTCCTACACATAGAATGAGATAAACTGAAGAACAAAATTATCAAAACCAAAAGCGGATTTGGGCTAGTGAGATAACTCAGCTGTCACCCAGTCAGTTATCTCCCACCCTCATGATGGGAGTTGGATACCCAGAATCCTCAGGGTAGAAAGAAGGAACCTGCCCTCACCAGTTGCCCTCCGACTTCTACCCACAGGCTGTGCTGTGGGTGTTTGTGTATGAAATAAATATAAATGTAAAACAAAAACAAAACCCAGAGGAGTGAGATAGGATCCATGTAGCTTGCCTTGGAGAACTCAGGAGGAAGCTGTGATAACTTAGGAAATGAGGGGGGGGATAGTTTTTACCCTGTCATGTGAATTGTGAGCTGGACATAGATCTACATCTGTCCTTCAAAAAGTTCTTGTCCTTATCAACTAAGAGTGAACAGCCTGGATGTCTGCTGTTTTAAAGACCTCTTAGTACTTTAAATGTTGCTTATCAGTCAGTCCATCCGAATCTGAATTTAAGATTTCCACGGCTTTAGCTGACTGTTCTTTACCCAAGTAGGAAGGGGTCGGGGGACTCGAACCATTATTACAAGATTCGTGGGCTTTTATTGATCATACAGATGTAGATGGGAATCGATCCCACAACACAGGGCTGTTACAAGTGTGTTGTCTCCAAACCCTCCCAGTATCTTAGCCTCCACCCCGTGAAATTCAAAGCAGGTGTGGTACAGGGAGCTGCAAACACAATACACAGTAGTCTGGGGGACAAGGAGAGCTCATGCTGGCTTCTTCCAATCATGCTATCCAAGGAACAGAGCCACTGGGAATGGTAAGCACAGAGAATGGGAGTCTTAACTAGGGCCTGATAGCTGTCTCCAGGTGGCTCTCTCTACAAGGAGCTGAGAACTAGGGTGGCTTGTACATGGAGACAGGTTTCCCCTTTCTCCTAAGGCAGACCTAGCAATTATGCAGTCTGAAATGTGCCTCCAAGAGACTGCTTCATAGCAACTTTGCAGTACTCTGGAATGGACGTCGGTCTCGATAATGTAATAGTCCAAAAACACTCATTTAGACTTCAACTGAATCGACTAAAGTGCTCTGATTTGAAAGACGATATGAAGAGCGGACCGTTTTCACCAGTATTCTGAATAACAGAAAGCGGCTTCCTAAGATAAAATAAGGACACGCTGAGCTGATGAGACATCACAGTGATAGCAAGAGGTAACGACTACGGAATGCCTGGTGTGTGCCAAGCAATCCGTCACACACATGACAGTGGGCGGCTCATCTAATCCGTGCAGCAAACCCAGGGGGCAGCTCTGAAACTTTTTCCACTGCGGCGATGAGGAAACAGCTCAGGGAGAGTAAGATTTCCAAATGTGCTGACCCCGGGCCTCGCGTGGAGATCTGGGATCCTTGTTTTTCTCTTTCCAGTAGGCTGTCATTTGCCGTGCATTGACCCGCTTAGCCGTGAACGGTCGGCTTTTTTGTTTGGGGGTATGTTTTGTTGTTTTGGTTTCTCTGGTTGTATTCAGTGATTCGGTTCTTGGTGAAAAAGGGGGCTGTTCCAGAAATGTTTTAGTCTCCTGTCCCTGCCTTTCCTGAGATCCACTGTCAGCTTAGTGGACTTAGCAGCCACTTGTTCTGAGATGCTTCTGTTGACCAGCATCAAGCTCTAAATCAGTGATTCTCAACCTTCCGAACACTGCGACCCTTTAATACAGTTCCTCATGTTGTGGTGAGCCCCCCAACCATAAAATTTATTTCCATTGCTGCTCCGTAACTGTGATCTTGCTGTTGTTATGAAACATAACATAAACATCTGATACGCAGATGGTCATAGGTGACCCCTCCATGGATCATGACCCACAGGTTGAGAACCACCAAGCCGGTTGAATTCTTGAAGATGAATACTGAAAATCAAGTGTCTTGTTAAGAAGTGATAAGGGTACTTTCTAAATTGTTTGAATAAACACAACTGAGACCGGACTGAAGCAATTTTGTTTGCCTCTCACACTAGATGGTATGCCCATCCCCCATTTTCTGTCTGTCAACTGCATAGTACTCATTAAATTACCGGCAAGAGTGGGAGAACGTCTGACTGAGTTTGAGTGATTGAATTTGTATCCGTGTCTCCAAGATTCTCTGCCCTTTGCTTTGAGATGAGCAAACCTACTCACCGGCGGCTTTTCATGGATGGCCCGTGCATTCTTGCTGTGATGCTGTGGAGACTTAGATCGCTGAGCAGCCTGCACCATGCACTATAGTTCACTTTACCATAGGCTGTGCTCCTGAGCCAGCTAGCTGTGCTGTAGATGGGAGCCTTGAGTCACACTTGGGGCAGTCACCTCTGTCACAGGAGAGAAAGCCCTGATTTTCCCAAAAGTAAATACCCAGATTCTTGTTCTGAAGAAAACACATGGGAATAAGTCACTAATAAAGCAGTTGTTAACTTTCTGCGACGTTTTGCATATTAAAAACTAATTAGAAAAATACATTTGTGATTTAGTTGGTTATATTGTGGACTGAACTAAAGTATTACTAATTTGTTCTGGTTTTTTTGTTTGTTTTGTTTTTTTGAGACAAGGTCTCACTATGAAACCCTGGCTGGCCTGTAACTCTCTGTGTAGATCAGGTTGTCCTTGAACTCACAGAGATCCTCCTGCCTCTGCTTCCTGAACTTGTTCTGCCTTTAACTGAGTAGGTTTATATATGTGGCCACCAAGAGTTTGCACTTAATTGATTATTCAGTTAGTAACATAGAAAAAGTATTTCTAATTTATTACCATTTTCAATAAACCTAGCATGAAAAGTTGTGCTATTTTTCAACCATGAAGTGTTTATTGTATTAAAACCTGGCTCTCAGGCCTGATCATACTTATTTTTGTTTGTCTTCTTGAGACAGGGTCTCACTATGTAGTTCTGGCTGTCCTGGAACTTATGTACACCAGGTTGGCCTCGAATTCAGAGAGATCCACCTGCCTCTGCTTCCTGAGTACTGGCATTAAAGGTGTGCGCCACTAGGCCCAGTGGGCCTAATTTTAAAACTATCTGTATTTTAATATTATATGAATTCATATCAATTCCATGTATTTCCTAATTAATTATTAAGTCATCCAAACCTTGGCTGAATGAGTAACAAACGTGGCAGGGGGTCTCTGTGACATAGTATGTGTGGCTTTCATTGTCTCTATGTGTTATATGCATTTTAGTGAGATCATTTGAGCAGTTACAGCAGATCACAGAAGGACATGCTGGAGTGAGGACAGACAAGATGGAAGGAGGCGGCAGGGACACTGAGGAAGGAAACATGGGCTGATCTAAGAAAGGCCCGGATTTGTGATGAGCCCATATCTCTTCAAGAGGAAAACACCTAGGAAAACATTTCTCGAGAGCAAAACACGTAGAAAAGTATAAAGTCTGAAAAAAACACACACCATCAGATCTTATTTATCATTTGATAACACCTTTTAGAAATAATTTATTTAGAGTTCATGTCTCAGTGACTTAAAATAGAGGGAACAGACCTACAACCTACTTATATCCATGCCTACCTCTGGTTCATGTTGCCTTTATCTACTTACAACACCCGTAGACACATTGGTATATGTGGACCAAATAGGTACTTAGTATGCCATATATCGGTTTTAATCTTCATATCTTAAATACAATTAGACATCTACAAAGTAGAGATGTAGAAACAGATTTTCATTGTGTTTTAAATGTGTGGATGGGTCTGCCTTTCATGGTGCAAGTTCAGGGTGAATTCACGGAAGGGCCCAGGAACACCACCAAGGGAGGTCTGTGTTTCTTCACTTTTATCTCTGCTCTTCCTGGACTAAAGAGCCCCATGGAGCAGAATCAGAGATGGAAGGCATTTGGACTTGTTGACTTCTGCAGTACGCCCTCCTTAGATCCATAGAAGGGAGCACCCACTTCACCAGTGATGTGTGATTATATATGATGCCCTTTTTCCATGCAAGGATTTAATACTTGTAAACATGGTCATGATGATGTCCTCATTGTTTAAAGCTTTGTTTATTCTCAGGGGAGCCAGGTAGACTCTATAAAGAGATAATTGTTTAATGAAAAGTGCATTCATGTCATATAATTGAAAAACCAAAAATATAAAAATCGAGGTACATTTGTTTGGTAGATTGAATAAAAATGACTCCCATAGACTCACATATTTGAATGCTTAGCCACCATGAAATAAAACTATTTGAAAAGATTAGGAGGATTAGGAGATGTGGGCTTTTTGAAGGAAGAGTGTCACTGGGGGTGGGCTCTGAGGTTTGAAAAGCCCAAGCCAGACCCAGTTTCTTTCTCTTTCTGCCTGCCTGCCTGTGGATCAGGATGTAAAGCTCTCAGCTCCTTCTCCAGCACCATCTGTACCACCACATTCCACCATGATGATAATGGACTGACCTCTGAAACCATAAACAAGCTCTCAACGAAATGCTTTCTTTTATTGAAGACATAAACCCCCTTTTCCTCTTAAGTTGCTTTTGGTCAGGGTATTTTATCACAGGAACAGAAATGAAACTAAAACAGTGAGGTTTACAATACCAGACACACATTCTCTCATAGTGTCATCTTCAAAGGCAACCAGAAAGTAGTTGGTTACCCGCTAACAGTCATGCCACTATTTCAGTTATGGACACATCATGCCTGGAAGGTCAGTATTAGAACATTCAGTGCTCACTACTGGAAGCTCAGTATTAGAACATTCAGTGCTCACTACTGGAAGCTCAGTATTAGAACATTCAGTGCTCACTACTGGAAGCTCAGTATTATCATATTCAATGCTCACTACTGGAAGGTCAGTATTAGAACATTCAGTGTTCACCACTGGGTAATATTATTGGTGACTTTTCCCCCTTATAGCATGGTGAAAGTGAGCTCACAGGGAGGAAGACATTTCCAGACCAGTTCCAGCTTGATTTCTTTGTCTTACAACCAAACAGTGTTTTCTTGAGAAGCAAGGTCTTAAAACAGCCTGTGTTGTGTGGGGGACCTCTGGGGTCTTTCTAACCAATAACTTGTTGAAAGAGATCCCACACCTGACACTGAGATTATCATTTAATAACTCACGTTTTCTGGGGAAACACTGTCCACCCGTGCAAGTTACCTGTGTTCGTGTCTTTTTAAAAGTATACTTTGTATTGGATTCTGAAAATGTGGGCTACCCGCAGACTTGTGCATGCATTCTTGTGTTTGGTTAAACTACCTGTCTTCTCTTCTCCCCGCCCCCACCGCCCCCATCTGCACATCATATGCATCTGGACCTTAACCCTCCGTTTTGCCCCCAGCATCCCCATTTTAATATCACATGTGTTCTATCCCCTCAGTCCTTAAGGCCTTCTCCTCTACCACGGTCTGCCTTTTCTAGCTTCCTGTCCATTATAGATATTCCGAATTAAACACACACAACTGAAAGTTAGAAGCTGGGTTCCAATAATGAGATAGAACACGTGCTGTTTGTCTTCTGGGGCCTGGGTTACCCCATTCAGTGTAATGTTTTCCAGTCCCACCCATTTTCCTGTAATTTTTATAATTTCATTTTTGTACATAGCTGGATAAAATTACATTGTGTGTCGGTACCACATCTTCAATATGCGTTCTTCAGTTCATGTCTTCTAGACAGACGCCATGTTTCCGCTATGGGGAATACAGCCGCAATGAACAATCGTGGGCATGTGTCTCTGTGGGTAGGATATGGAAACCTTTGGTATATTCCCAGGAGTGAGAGAGATGGATTGAATGGTTGTTCTATTACTAGTTTTTGGAGAAACTTCCACACTTTTCCATCAGTGGATAAATAGTCCCCTTTCCCCATATCCTTGCCAGCATTTCTTACTGTTTTCTTGGTGACCATCATTCTGACTGGGGTCATATGGAATCTGAAAGTCATCTTAATATGCACTTCTGATGGCTATCGATGTTGAGCACTTTTTAAAATATTTGTTGGTCTTTTGTATTCCTCTTTTGAGAATTTTCTGATCAGTTCTGTGGCCCACTTTTAAATTAGTTTTTTTTCTTGATGCTTAGGTTTGTTTTTTTTTTTTTAGTTCTTTGTATATTCTAAATATTAATCCTCTGTTGGATGTGCCGATGGCAGATCTTTGTCCTCACTCTGTAGACTGTCTCTTTCCGATTGAAAAGCTTTTTAATTTCATGGAACTCCATGTGGTGATGACTAGCCTTGCTTATGGAGGGTTGGCACCCTATTCAGAACATCCTTGCCTATGCCCGTATCATAGAGTGTGCTCCCTTCTTCCTTCCCTGGTGGTTTCAGGGTTTCTTGTCTTAATCTGTGGTCCTTGATTCGCTTAGAACTGGGTTTTGTGCAGGTGAGAGAGAAGGCGCTGGATTCATTCATCTACGTTAGACGCACACTTTCCTCAGCAGTATTTGTTGAAGATCCTGTCTTTTCTCCAATGAGTTTTTTTTCTTTTTTTTTAATTTGTACATTTTTGGCAAAAATCAGGTGTGTGACTTTATATGTATGTGTATATATATTATATATATAATATATATATGTATGTATGTATGTATATATTTGGTTCTATTCTATTCCTTCAATCTACAGGACTGTGTTTATATCATTATGATGTTGTTCTTAATGCTATGGATCTAGCTTCCAGAATATTTCTTTTGCCCCGAACTGCTTTGACTATTTGGGGTCTTTTGTACTTCCATATAAAGTGTAAGGTTGTTTTGGTTCGGTTTTTGTTTGTTTTTTTCTATTTCTTTGAAGAATTGAGTTCGTATTTTTACTGGGGTTGCACGTAACTGGCAGGGTGCTTTTGGCACAAAGCCATTTTCACAGTATTAATCTTGGCAATGCATGACCACATGAGGCATTTCATTCTACGGGTGTCTTCCTTGAGTGTTTTAAAGTTTTATTAAAGAGCTATTTCAGTAGCTCTGGGTTAGGTTTGTTCCAATCTATTTGTTTAGTTAGTTGGTGTCATTATTTTGAGACTATTGTGAACAGAGTTGTTTCCGTGACTTCTTCCTCAATGTATTTATTTGTCTAAGAAAGCTGCTGATTTTTGTATACTAGTTTTGTACCTCCATCTTGATGAACATGTTCAATTCCTTATTTTATTCAGCTGTCTGTGCCTGTTGTCACATTTACAATCATTATTTTGAGTTCTCTGCCTGAGATTTCAAATAATGTACTCTCTTTTGAGACAAAAGGTCTTGTTGTGTAGTCTAGGCTAGCCTGGGTTTCACTATGTCAACCAGCCTGGCCTCAAACTCACAAAGACCCAGCTGCCTCTGCTTCTGGAGTGCTAGGATTAAAGACGTGAGTCACCATGTCCAACCTAACACCCTCACGCCCTCACGGTACTGTAGAGTTAATTGTGTTTGTAGACATTGTGTGTGTGTGTGTGTGTGTGTGTGTTTCATAAGTTACTGGATTGATATAGATATAGATATAGATATATAGATATGTATATCTATATAGATATAGATAGATATCGATACATAATCCTTTCTTTGCTTGGTTTATATTTTAATCAGCTATATTCTTTCATTTGGAGTATTCAAACTGTTCCAGTAAGATTTGGATTAATAAAGTTAAGTGTGTAGTTCTGAAATAATTCCTCAGTTCAGGAGCCCAGGGTGCCTGGTGTGAACTCTGTTATTCCCTGAGTAGAATGTTAAGTGCAGAACATCTAACTAGGACTGCTGGGTGTTCCCACTGTGCGCCTGTGGATGTGCTTACCAGTTAACAGCGGAGACCCCTAAACTCCACTACCTGTTAGAAGATGACCAAGGAGAGTATGAAGCATAGTCAGTGTTTGGTTACTAGGAATAGGATTGGGAATTAAGTATGGGTAAGGTTAGGAGACGTATTAGATCTTCTCTAAAAGATGGGGTGGGGAGGGTGCTTGGGCTAGTGGTAGGGACCACAGTTTTTTAGAGATTAGTGCTATGGATGATTACAAGTATGAAATCTAAAGAGTCAGGAATAAGGATGAGAGAGAAGGAAAGACATAGGAGAGGGGAGTGTATTTGGTGTGTGGAAGAGGGAGGGCAGTGAAGAATGCCTTAGCCTTTATTATGTGGAGAAACATAAACAGCGGTCCTAAACCCCGATTGATGTGCAAACAGAGCATTAGACATACACAAGAGTGGAAATTAAGTAGGAATAAGAAACGAAAAGGACACTTAAGGAGTGTCTTGTTGGCACAGCTGCACTGAGGTGAAAGGTGATGTTCTCAGATGCCTCTAGCCACTCAACATGCTGCTGGGGCAGGACGGGGGGGGGGGGGGGGATTGGGGGGGAGCGTTGACCTCTGCAGCCTGCATGTTTCCTGGGGTTCTGGCCTTTGGGAGAGGGGAGGTTGTGAGTCCTTTCCTGGCAGTTCCCTGTAGCCCCTGCCTTCTCCTTTGCTCTTCTGGGTTCTCTCCTCCTGTAGGTCTGATATATGTAAGGAACATCACTTCCCTTGGGGGGTGGGGGGGGGGAACTGCTGATTTTTTTTTTTTTAATGAGAAAAAGATAAAAATAGAATTTTAAACTTCTGAGTGATTTGACCTGTGTGTTCAGGGACCGCTCACTCGCTCGCAGCCGGGAGGTCGCAGGTGCCTGAGTGACTCTGCACCTTTTGGTCTGTCACTCACAAACTGAGTGGCTTTTTTCTGCCTGGGTGTGCAATGTCACATCGGCCTGCCGGTTCCATTAGCAGATGTTCTAGAAGATGCCCTGAACGTCTCCCTTCGGGATCAAGTCTAGGGCGCCAAGATTTCTTCCCGCATGGAGTTTCAGTTGAAGGAGTACACTCATTTTGCCCCTGCCTGGGTTGAAATGTGCCTGCTCTGATCTTTGCTTGATGGTTTTGTTTTTTGTGACGTCGGGTCTTGCTCGTGTATGCCTGGGCTGGCCTGTCACTTATAGCCAAGGCTAGCCTCAAATTCATAGCAGTCCTCCTGCCTTAGCCTTCCACGTGTTGCTGTAATAGGTATGAGCTACCATGCCCAGCTCTAGTTTTGGTTTGAAGCAGAGAAGCCACGTCTCTTGCCAGGGAAACACTGTGCATGCTCTCCTGAACCTGGGCTCAGGCCATTAAACCCCACCCCTGTTCTCTCCACTGGGTGTTTCTGGAAGAAACCCTTACCTCTGTCCTCAGAGTTGATGTGAATTAAAGGGCTCTATTAATATAAAATCATTCGAATGAGGTCGAGAAAGTTAAAAGCGCACACTCTGTGGAAACGTGACCCTGACCGCTTTACCCAGAATTCATATTCCCAGCCCAACCAAGTGTGAGACACTAAAATCGTTTGAAACACTCATTAAATATTTAATCTGCCTTTGCTCTCTGTCTCTCTCACTCCCACTCTGACTCAGCGTAAGGTCAGGATTCTTGGGTTTGGTCATCTCAATATTATTTACTTCAAAACTTCCTCCACGGCAGCCAGAAACCCTCTGAGTCAGCAGCCATTTCATCCAACCACACAGGTCACTTGATTAATTACTCAGTGTACCCACTGAGTGGCTCCTATTAATTAAGCCCTTTGTTCTGTCGTCTCCTCTCCTTTTCTGGAATGTTTCAGGCCACATGCCTGTAGGCTTCTAGTAACGGAGCTCTGGCCAGCACCCACCCAAGTGGCACTCCAACACTCTTTACAGAATGCTGTCTAACCCATGCCACGGGATGAGTTTGTTCTGGGGGGGGGGGGGGCTCGTGATTTGGAGAAGAGGTGGACTGCTAAGAGGCAAGGCCTAATGGAGGTGCATAGGACTTGGGGAGTTTCCCAGAGAAGGGATTAAAGTTACTCTGATGGGACTCCCCAGCTGCTCTGAGAATGACTTGATCCCTTTCTGGCTTCTTATCTGGAAATACAATCCCTTCTTCCACGTGTCCTTCTCCCTGCTGTTGGTAATGTCCAGAGACAAGCTGGGCCTTGCACGCTCTTTGTGTCTCCAGAGCTAAGAGCTAAATAAACCTTTGTGTGTAAGTTTGGTGGTGGGGACAGGGGATATATGAATGTGTGTGTGTGTGTGTGTGGAGAATGAAGGAGAGAGGGTGCCCTGGTTCTCTATCAGCTTGACAGATGAACCAGGACATATCTGGGAAGAGGGAATCCCAAATGAGGAATTGCTTCCATCAGACTGGTCTGTGGGGCATTTCCTTAAGTTTCTATAAGTAGTAAACTGAGCAAGCCAAGAAGGCAAGCCAGTAAGCACCATTGCATTCCTCCATGGCCTCTGCCTCAGTTCCTGCCGCCAAGTTCTTGCTTGAATTCCTGCCCTGACTTCCCTTCATGATGGGCTGGAAACTGTAATGTGAAATTGACACTCCCCCTGCTCAGGTACTTTGGGCCATGGTTTTGTCACAGTGGTAGGAACCCCCAGGGTTGAAGGAAAGGTATGGATGAGACAAGACATCTCAGATCCATTGTAAAACATATCACAGGTCTATGCACAGTTTCAGCCACAGGGAGCCTAATTAGATTTTTCTTATTTCTAATGACATACAGAAAAATTAATCAGCCAAAACAGATGAATTGGTAAGTATCGCTTCAAGGAGAGTCACCAAGTCTCAAGTGAACCTCAGATTTCTGACTTAAGGAAGGAATATCGTTGTCCTGACAGCAGCATACATTTAAAAAAAAAAAAAGCCTTCCAGTATGTGTTGAGAGACTTAAACTCATATTATCATCCTTAGAAATCTCACATCCAAGAAATGCCCTAAGCAAAAAACACAAAATATGAGTGAGATTGAGCTACCGAGGAAACTGGCTGGCCACCTCAGTTCTCCTTGAAGTCCATCATTTCAGACCGAATGGGATGTGACTGGCCTAGCCTAGCCTATAGAAATTGGGTATTCCTGGCCTCTGCCTCCTCTGCAACAATCCCGTCTTTCAGAACTGTCTATGCATCCTACATCTTCATTGTATAGAACTTAACAAGAAGGCTTTGTGCCAACCCAGAAGGTTGTGCCATTTTGGCAAAGGAACAAATACCAAGAACTATCTTGGAACAGATGCCTGAGTGGGATATGTACCAAGATCCCACCCAAATGACCTTGAAAACACTGCTTCATCTCTTGCTATGACCTCCTGTATGCATTGTCCTGAGTTCATACAGCCAGCCTACACACCACGCAATCACATGACTGACACCTCTCCCCGCCCAGCTGAGCTTTGGCCCTTTGGTTTAGCTATAGAATTACTTTTTCAGTGGCTTTCACATAATAGATCATGCCTATAAAGAAAAATCACATAACATCAATTAATGTTTAAGAATTTCAGATTTCTAATCTGTGATGAATACTCTCTTTGTTTTTAGGAGGATAGAGAGCAGAAAAATTACAAATTGAGAAAAACCTCTTTAGAACACTAGCTTTGTTGAAATCTTATATCCTTGCTTTATATTAAAAACAGCATAATTCCTGTCTTTTGTCCTTTTTTAAACTACTTTGTTGAAATTTTAAATTATCTTATAATTTATACAACATTCATGTGTTTCTTGTTTTGTATCTATAAATAGAGTGATTATATATGGGAAACTTATATGTCAGTACTGATAAGTGTCTGAAATTTAAAAAAAAAATAAGGCATGAAAAAGGGAAGAAAGTTTCATGGGGCTGAGGCAAGAGTGTGAATCTACAGCCAGCCTCGGCCACAGAACAGGTTTAAAGACAGCCTGAGCTAAATTGGGAAACCTTGTCTTAAGGTGAAATCAAAGGAATAAGCCAATAAACTAAACCATTTATGGCATGATTGGTGGGGAATGATGGAAACATTAGAAGTCATAACGTCAGGTGCATGGGGCACACTCCTGGGTGGTTGTGGGAAATCAAATTATGACTCTGAACATGATATCAATACATGAAAAAATTATGGTAACTAAAAAAAAGGAACAATATTCTTGATTATGATAAGATAATTATAGCTCAGAGCCATGTTAGATACGCACACTTGAAGGGAAGATACCATGTCACAGTCGGGGTCACTTTGCCCCACTTTTCCCAGTGTCCTTCACCCTTCACTCATGAAAATAGAAGAAAACCTTGGAAATGTTCAGTGTGAACTTACGCTTGATGCATCCAAAATACCAAAATGGCAATTAATACATAATTAGAAAGGAGTTTAGAATTTACCCCTGGGTGTATGTATATGTATATGAGGCATTTAACAAGTGTTAACTGAATTGCATCTCTGACCACTTTCTCTCCCCTTGGATCAGAATCCCAGAACCCTGTCAAAGCACACTCAGAAAACTGAGCATCATTTCAATGCCTGTAGGCATAGTATGGGGGGGAATGGTCTTTTCTAACTGGTTCCAGGGGGCTCTGAGCAGTCATGAGGCTCTCCTTCTCTATGGAAAAGTAACACTGACTACCTTCATCTCAAATAGCAGAGAAAACATTTTATCCCTAACAGGTATAATTTGTTAGTATTTTTCTTGTGCAGAAGGAACAGTCGTTACTCTCCTTAAGATGGGTTTCGGCCGGGCGGTGGTGGCGCACGCCTTTAATCCCAGCACTCGGGAGGCAGAGCCAGGCGGATCTCTGTGAGTTCGAGGCCAGCCTGGGCTACCAAGTGAGTTCCAGGAAAGGCGCAAAGCTACACAGAGAAACCCTGTCTCGAAAAACAAAAAACAAAAAACAAACAAAAAAAAAAGATGGGTTTCATTTTTTTCCACACAGCAGTTCTTGCTCACCTATCAAGGGTCTGTTCCATTTTCAGTTCTTAGTGAAATAGAACCCAGGTGCATGCACACCCTACTGAATTTTGATGGCTTTCAACATCCAGGAATTTTCTAAAAGCTCATTATTTTATATGCTAAGTACTAAGAAGGATTTCAGTTTATCAGTCTAAGGTTCTTAGATACTAATTGTGCTCCAACTACTGTTCTGATTGAAGAAGTGATTTTGGGGGGGGGGCTGCATCTGGAGTATTATTTAAAGGAAATCATTACTTCTCATTGTGACAGTAATAAATGGAAGATGTTTGGACTAGAATGAGGGAGGGTGATGAAGTGACCCTTGAAAGGGTCCCATGCCATGGGAACAGGAACCATGCCTACAGCCTTCTGATTAGCTATTGATGTTGTTCTGGGCCATGGACCTCTAAACACAAAGACGTTTGAATTCATGTTTCTCACATTAGTCAACATAAACTAGTGTTGTTCAAGGCAGGCAGCTCTTGTCAATCTCTCCAGATGACAGGAGTGGTGGTAAACCCCATTGTGGTGACTCATGAGTCTGAAGGAGCATGATCATGAGTTCAAGGCCAGCACTGACTACATAATAAGACTTTATCTCAAAAAAAAGAAAAAGATGATAGGAAAAAAATGATGAACTGTGAGTTTATCTACTAGGTCAGGACAGGTTTGGATCACAACTCAGTGAAAAAATAGAAACTGTGATACTGTGTCCTGGGAGATAGCTAAGAATCTCTCTACTGAAAGCAATGCTGTATCAGCTTTCCAGTCACTAAAATTACCACTAGAGACTGGTCCCTAAAGGCCTTGTTCATGGAATGTATAGATCATGTCATATTGGCTTCAGGAGTTACCCATTTTCTAATATGCTCTATGAATTCATTCGGGATCACTAGCAGTAGGACCCCTCAAGGGTACAGCACATAGGAAGCTAAGTTGAGTCCATGCCCATGATGAAGAGGTAGGAAAACCCACGCTGGATCACAGTACGTAGGGGCCTGTCAAAGTCAAGAGCCATCTGGGGAATCTAAAATCCTCGGGCAATGGGGAGTGACATCAGAATCAAACCAAGCAGTTTCTAAGAAGCACCTCTTACACTGAGGTCAATGGACTTGAAATCAAAGAACTGCCATTCGTCTTGTAGACCCCAAACTGAGACAGAAAGCCAAAGTCTCCGAGAAGTCAAAATAGGGCTTCTGACTCTAGAACCCTTCCTTTGAAGCAGTATGACATACTGCCTCCTAGAAACACACACACACACACACACACACACACACACACACACACACACACACACACGAGGGTCGAGAATCTCATGAAAAGATGAAATTAAAATGCAAGTGTATGTCAGATTCCCTTTACCTCATCACCTGAAGTCTTGTAAAAATGTACAGCGTACCGAGAACCATCCTACTTGTTCTCAGATGTTTAGCCAAGGGTTACGTGGACTACCCTTAGAGCCTCAGGCTAAGCCTTTACTCTGACCTTAAATAGGTTGGTGTGAGATTAATTGAACCGATGGGATTTTTTTTTTCTGTTATGGTTTAGAAATCTTAGCCAAGAAATATTTTCTTTTCGGACTTGCTACCTGAAACGTGGGTAACTGAGCAGGACTCCTTGGTGGCCTTTGATCCCATTAGAGAGTTTAAATCGATGGGCCGGTTCTTTGAATGAAACCTGATATTAAAATAACACCAAGCTAAAGTCACAGGAGAGTCTAGTGTAATGCATACATTCAGAGCCCCAACTAGGGGGAACAGAGTTCCAGTTGACTATACTAGGCCACATGCAGGTTCCCTTTTACTCTGAAGTGATTTTTAGTCTCCACATATTTATAGATCAGACACAGAGCTTTATTTAAAAATCCTAAATCCAGTTTAGAGATTCAGACACTATCAGAGCCTGGTATATACAACACAACACTGCCCAGTACCCCAAAGACACCCAGTGACACACGCTGCTAATGAGTTTGAATTTCTCAGCACTCAAGTGCAACTCTGATGTTTTCTTCCCAGGATGTTTTATCGCCCGTGATCTTCATCAGTCTGGCCTTTGGTTGTTGTTGAGGCCCGAACCAATAACCTCACCAAAATAGACCCAATTCGGTCTGAGACCCAGATCCTTAAGACTGGCCACGGCCATCCCCTCTCCGCAGTGGTCTATACATGGTCTCCGTAGCTATAGCAACCGCTTCGCTCCCCTCACACAAGGTAGTTCAGCTTGCTCTTGTGGTCGTCAAAGGCTTTAATCCAAGCTTCCTGTGCACCTAGCCAAGACGGCCAGGCTGGGCGAGATTAAGAGCCATCTTAAATCCTATGTTCTAGGTATCCATTCTCATAGGTAGCATGGGAAACTGTACAGGCCAGTGTGAGAGCCAGGGGTGGCTCCTGTTACTGTCGCACACTGTAGATGGAGCACACTGTGCACACTCTTTCCATTTTCTATAGATGACAACAGGATGAACTCAAAACAGAGATAAGCATGCGTGAATAAAAGAACTTTAAAATAACCCACAGCTTGGTGAAAACAGTGTTCAATTCTCTCTCCATCAAACTCAGGATAAGCAGAGAGAAGAGTCAGCTCTGGAGTCAGCTCTTCATAAAAAAATAAAGCAGACGTAGAAATGTGTGCACCTTAAGTGAACTCGCCCCCTGACAGTTTCAGAAGTGTTTTCTTAAAGTTGTAGTGAACCAGAAGAGTTCATTCCCTCTGACTTTGCTGTTTGGGGAATCACCACAATATAATCAATCCATGGTGATTATATGGAAGAAGAAAACTGATGCTCAAATTTACCCCTTTTAGCTTTTTTTTCCCCTTTATTTTTCTGTTGTTACTGTGTGTAGGATATATGTGGGGGTGCACGTGTGCCATGTCGCATGTGTGGTCAGAGGACAAGTTTGTAAAGTCAGTTTTCTTCTTCCACCTTTAGGTGGGCAAACGCAGGATCTTAGACTTGTACTGTAAATGCCTTCTCGCTGGCCTCTGCTGTTTGGATTGAGACAGTAGCTCAGGTTGGCCTGAAACTCACTGTGCTCCTCCATCACCCTGCCTAATGCTAGTATTATTATAGGCCCCACCATGCCTGGCCTGCAACTCACCGTCTAAGCGAGCATGACACTTCACCCTGTGCACACATCACCCACCCTCCCACAAAGTCTGACGTGCTGGTGGGGAAGCCCTGTGGGCGGCCTGTTTATTTGTTCCTGCATATCCTGAAGAGACCAGGAGCCAAGCTTCTCCGTATGAGAAAAGGCTGTTGACTGAAGAAGGTGTTTTGTGGTAGTGAGGATACATTGGCTTTCTATTATGTTTTAGACATCCTTCTACCCTCAGTGAGTGGTCTTTAAAATACATAAAATTTAAAAACAGCATTGCTCATACGTTGTAATGTTTTTTCTCTCGTTTTCTTCTTCTTTGTAGAGCAAAGAGATTGCATTCCAACTTCACGAGGACTTAATGAAGGTTCTTAATGAGCTTTACACGGTAAGTTAAGTACGTTGTCTTTGTTTGTGGGCTTCTTGGGGAGCTGCTCAGTTTAGACTTTCCTCTGAGATGCAGTGTTGACGGATGGGCTTCTTGTGAAAATCTGGGATGAGGTAGCAGCATGTTGGGCCCATTCCTCTGCCAGTCCCTCCACACTTAGCGACCTCATGAGTGTGTGCGCACTAGCATGCACACACGCAGTTCAAGATTTTAAGGAAACAGAGTATAGAGGCCTCAATTAGACATGTTCTAACTGGCTGGATTCTATGAGACCTGCATTCCGTTTTTGAATATTTTGTTTAAGATTGCCATTCTTAGATGTGAGCAGTTTGGAGTTGCTTGATTGTAGGTAGTTTTGTTTCTGCCTTTTTATTTATTTGTATCTTACAGGGTTGGGTCCAACCCTTGGACCTTGGCTAGGCAAGTGCTCTGTTACTGAGCTGGATCCTAAGCCATTCTTTTTTTTTTTTTTTTTTTCTCTTCCATGCCCCTTCCTCCATTTCAGTTCATTTGACTATTTGGTAACGGCACTGCACTAAGATTATTTGTGGGGGAGAGGGCATGGTGATATCTTTATGTCCTTCCTTATAATAATTTGTTTTATTTGACTTACATTTCACTTAGGGTCCTGTATATTATCATAAATTAAATAATTTAGAGCCACTCTATTTTTTAAACTACTAATATTTTTCTTAACTTTAAATTTTATTTGTTCCTGAAAAGACAAGGGTGTAAAACGTAATTTGGTAAATTACATTTCTAACGCCCCATTAATACTTGCTGATTAAAGGGGTTTGTTAACTAATTAAACTTTTAAAAAATAAATAACATTTTTATAAAATGCACTAAGGTTGGTTTATCTTAAGATTTATTTTTATTTATGTGTACATGTGTCCATCTGAACAAACGTTATGCACGTACCTGTACCCATGCCGGGCAAGTCTGGAAAAGGGGTCAGTTTCCGTAGAACTGAAGTTACAGGCAGGTTCCGTAGAACTGAAGTTACAGGCAGTTGTGAGCTGCAGTGTGGCGCTGAGAACCGAACTTGGGTCCTCTGGAATAGCAGCCATCATTCTTAATTACTGAGCCATCTCCTCCGACTCCTTTCTAAGATTTTTGTATCTAGATGATGGGGGGGGGGGGGTTGAATAGGATGATTTCTATATGCTAATTTCTCCTTCAGAAACTTATTTATGTGCAACCTGCAAAACTTTCATGTGAGAAGGCCTAACTGTACACCGCGTCCCTGATGAAATTGAGTTTTAGGTGGTAAAGGCCACTTACCTGCCTGTGCTTTATGTGATTTGTCAAGTTCTGATGACCGGAGATTTCAACCATTTCTAGAAACTTTTTAATTTAAAAGTTAAATGAGCTTGTGCCTCTGAGGAAGAGAGCAAACGGGATGTCTGCTGCCTTTGACTGAACTATTTTAAGGGGAAATCTTCTTTGTACTTTCCATGAGCTTCTCATGCCTAGAAATCCAAACGCACCGCTCATACTTCACCAAACGAGTCCACTGGTTGTCCCAACACCACGGACAGGGTCAGAAATGCAGGAGTCAGGTTAAACTCCATCGCCAGAGAGATTCAAGAGAAGCCTGTTAGACAGCATGGGAAATGGAGTGCGGATGTAGTCTAATCTCTCCAGTTTCTCCAATTCCTTCTATCCACTGGGCTTGGATATTTGGCAGGCCCTGGGAGTTGGGTCAGGGCAGCTGACACGCGTTCTCAGGACTCTAATCAGCATCAATCTGAAGTCTGAAGGTCCTAGAAAAGGTTACTAGAGACTGGATGACCTTGTCAGTCATGTAGCCCCTCAGAGGCAGTGGGGGATGAAGAGAGAGGGGGGAAAGGCGTTGATCTATAGATCGTTCTGAGCTCCTGGAAAGAAAATTCACTTCAAAGTGCATGCTCAGTGGAGACCAGAGATCACCTTCAGTGAACCTCCCCACCCTCCCATACTCCTCTCACATATGTACACCGCACCACACAATCACACACACAACACACACACACACGTACAGACACACACACAGAGACACACACTCATGCACACAGATACACAGAAACACACACAGATACACACAGAGACACACACTCTCACACACAAACACACACACACAGAGGTACAGACACACACAGGTACACACACACACACACTCATACACACAGACACACACACACACTCATACACACAGACACACACTAACAAACACACAGAGATACACAGACATACAGACACACAGTACAAACTCACACACACAGACACAGTCTCACACACACACAGATACACACACACACACACACCACTTACCTTCAAAGGAGATGTTGTTTGGCCTCTTCCTATACTTTATTACTAAACACACAAATTCTGACTTGTCCAAATGAAATCTATGCATTTTACATATTCAGTTTACATGAAGAAAGAATAAAAGTGTAGGATAGCTGAACAGTGGACTAGGGGTTTAAGGAAGATGGTTTACTTTAACCACTGACTAGTATTTACTCAGGAGCAAATAACCTCCTGGTATCTTGTGTAGAATTTTGAGCAGCTGATGACATCCTCACGGTTACTAAAGTAGGGGTATAAAGTACATAGCCCCAGGGAACTTGGTTGCTATTTAATTTCCTAGTCAGACAAATACTCAGTTCTCCTTTGCTCACACATCCTTGAGACTCTCTGGGAGTAGGGGGTGAACACTTGGGAACTGTATTAACTTATTGATGAGTCAACCTCAGCAGGTGACAGTCTTAGGCACGTGCTTCCTGACTCCAACCTGTTGTTCCCACAGTACTTGTTGATCATTCAAACACTCCAGAAGGCTTTGGTTCAAAACATGGAACTGCTCAGGAAAACAGTAGAAAAAGATGCCTTACAGTCACTCATCCGTTAGCCGGAACTGAACTGATAAGTCCAGGTTGTATGGTGATGTCGTAACATACAATAGATCGCTCTCATCAGTGGATAATATAGAGCACAAGATACATGGTGCACAGAGCAGGAAGCCCTGGCGTTCTGCGCAGGAGAGAGGGGATCGTGGCACAAGACTGACTTCGGAAAGAGGATGCGTCCTTGGCGTTTTGTCGCTGTGCTGACAGACACCTGAGAGAAACGATTTAAAGGGTGGAAAGATGATGCTGGTTCATGGTTTCACTTGGGTCTGTGGTTGCTTGGCTCCACTGCTGTGAGCCTGTGGTAAGACAGAATGAACATAGTAGAGCGGAGCTGGCTCACATCCTGGTCGCTAGGATGCAGAGAAGGGAGCTCCTGCCTGCACTGGTGAGCTTCCATCCCATAGTCCGTTCCATCATGTGATCGCCACCCACGGTCGGGTTAAGCATTCCCACCTGCCTTAGTTAATTATCTCTGGACACGCCCCCATCGGCACAGCCGAAGGGTTTCCTTGACAGTCTTCTAGGCACTCTTGGGTCCAGTCAAGTTGCCAGTCAAGATGAGCCATCATAGGAGGAGAGGTCTTGAAGATGTGCTAGCCTCTAGGTGGATGTTTAGACTACCATGAGGGACAAGCCAAAGCCCTTAGTTCGGCCTTGAGTAACAGCCAGAAATAATAGCAGGAACACATTAGAAGTTTATGCTTTCTCCTAAGAGTTTAAAGATTGGCGGCACAGGGCTGATATCCAGAAAACCCTTCGGGAACCAGGCGGCATCTAATCTGTTGTTCAGAGAAACCCAATTGCCGCCTCTGTCTTGGAGCTGCAGATAGTTACGGGAACTCCAGCCTCGGCGTTCCTGGAAACAGAACGGAGAAAGGGAAGAGCAGGCCCCCATCTATCAGGAAGACCTGATGAACATCCTACATTGTGTTTCCCTGTGTATCTCCTTGGCCAGAATTCAGAATGGTCCCTGGGAGCTTCAAGGACGTACGTCTGAAAACTGCAGTCTTTTGCTAGCCAGTTTATTGCTAACGTGTGCTTGTTTCTTTGTTTTATGGGGATTCTGTTCATTTGGAAGAGAAAGGAAGTTACTCATAGATAGTCATACCTCCCAAAGTGGCTCCCATTTATTGCAGACTTACTGTGTATGTACTTGTTCCTGTGCTAGCGCGTTACGTGAGCTCCACACAGCATCCCCAGAAGGTGGTTATCTCATTGTCCTGACTCTGTAGTTGTGGAACCTAAGGGCATAGAGAGGCTTGCCCTGGCTTGCATAGTCTCTAGTAAAGTGGAAACTCTAGCACCAGAGCCTGTGTCCTTGACTGCCACCTTGTTTCTGTGGCTATAGTTTTAGGGGATCATTCTGCAACCAGATATCTAAATGCAACGGTCCCCCCTCCCAAATAAGGATAAATTAAGTAAGTTATCACCTGCCCCTTTGTCCTTTTTTTTTTTTTAAAGAATCAATAGCATTAATGTTGCTTTAGTTAAAAAATGTAAGTGAAAAACTAACCATATGTCTGGATGGTAAACTATACCTCTTAGAAAAGAACTTAATAGGCCACAAAGTAAGTGGGTAATCCAGAATCCCCAAACTCTGTGTCTGAGTCTTGGCTGCTAACACACTTCCCGAGCTGAACGTTTGCAACCAAGCTAAACAGCAGAATCAACAAGGTTGATAGTGGGGTCAGGAAACCAGCAAGAGTGTGTTCAAATGAAACAGCGAAGACCCGCCTGGCCATCAGCACACTTGTGCTGGTAGCCCAGCTTCAGCTGCTGCTCGTTGCCATTTGTATAGTCCTGGGAATGTAGTTCACCTCTCTGAACATCTGTATTAGACAGGGTTCTCCAAAGAAACACAACCAATGGGGTGGCAAAGCTGCCTGTGTGTGTGTGTGTGTGTGTGTGTGTGTGTGTGAGAGAGAGAGAGAGAGAGAGAGAGAGAGAGAGAGAGAGAGAGAGAGAGAGAGAGTGGGTGTGTGTACACATGCAAAGTAATTTTGAGACAAGGTCTCAGTGTAGCCCAGGTTGGTTTCAAACTCATTCTATAGTAGAGGTTGACCTTGAACACCTAATAGAAAGCAGGAGGCTGGGAAAACAGGTGTCTGCCACATGCCCAGCTTCGGTGGCTGTCACAATTGTGGTGAATGAAAGCATCCTAAGATCTGACTAGGAAACTGGAGACACCAGAGCATCGATGGTATAGTTTCTAGTCTGAGTCCAAAAGCCTGGGAAAACCTGGAGGGCTGGCCTTGTAAGGTCCAGTCAGGTTCCAAGCGTGAGAGTGGAAGTCCCGTGTCTTAGCCTCAGGCCATCACACAGCAAGTAGATTGACCGCTCCCCAGCTGTTCTGTTCGGTGCAAGCATGGATGGATTGTGTAAGATCCAGCTGTGAGTTGGGAAGGCCGTCTGTTCAACACCGTGCTCTGGCTTAAGTGGTAATTCCATCTAGAAACACTCTCAGACACAGACCTACAGTGACATTCAACAAAATATCCAGGCAGCCCGTGACCTTGTCAGGTTGGCGCTTAAAACTAGCCACCCTCGCATCTAATAAAGCTTCAGAGAAGGGGAGGGATGGGTAGCCATTAAATCACAGCCCTCCCACCATTGCCTCGGTTTCTCATCTGCGATGGCAATCATAATACCCAACCCTTAGAGTTACTGTAAAGAGGGAGTGTGACGAAGTCTAATTATTCATTCAAGACTTTGTGGCTGTTTCCTGTGCGAGGCACTGTTCTGTACTCTGGAGAGAAGCCAAGAATGTGAACAGATCAAGTTGTAGTGAGAAGAAATAAACAGGGAAAGCAGATGAATGTGTGATACGGTGGGCTGAGGTACTAAGAGGACGAAAACATTCAGGACGTGGGTAAACACCTGCCTGTTAGCGTCATCTGCAGCATCCTTGTCTCGGGCATCAGGAGGGCATGGATGGGCACAGATGGTTAACTGGTCCTTGTCCGTCTCGTGGATTAGTTGTAGAGATCACCGGTAATCACGGGTGGTTTTTGTATATATATATTGAGTCTTCCTTATCCACACTGCTTGGGGCCAGATCAAGTTTTGGAATATTTGCAGAGTCTTCAAGCACTTGAGCTCCAAAAGGTTTCCAAGTCTAGAATTTTTAAAACTCATCAGGTTGACACTCTCAATTGGGGAGGGGAGTTCAGATTTTAGTGATTTTTGAGTTTTGTTTTGTTTTGTTTTATTTTAGAGTGAATTTTTGTTTAAAAAAAACAGGGAGATAATTTGCTTAGGAAAATGAAATCAATAGTAGCATGACTGTGCTAGGGAACTGGGCAAGGGAACCTAAGACACAGGGGTTAGAGGGAACACTGAAAACCAAATTAACCATCAATCAACCCAATAAGAGCTTTGTCCTAATACCGAAGCCTCGAGAGGTTCTGCTGTATTTTAAATTATACGTTATAAACTCAGGGTTTACAATTACTTGCCTCTCGTTAATGTTTCTTTGCCTTCCATGGGCTCTGTGGACTTAGTGTCTGTGTAAACTAACTCTAACAGAGATGAACACAGGCGTCGGGATGCATACACGGGAAACCGATGGTTAACTGTGTGTAATTGATTCTCCCTCACTTTCTGCCTCAATGGCACGTGTGACTAGCCATGCTCAAGAAGTAGTCCATCCTCTCAGGTTCTATAAAATCACAAGAAAGAGAACTGAGAAAATGAGGTGTTACCCGCCCTGATGTTCAGGCGGGAACCTCATGATGCTGACTTCACATAGCAGCTCCATGACGCAGGCAGACCGAATCTCAGTTTTACAAACAGGGACTGAGCCAGAATAATTAGCTCCGGGTCACACAGACAGTGAATGACTCATCTGAAATCTAATCCCAGCTCTTTCTCCAAAACCCATCAATCCGCACTGGACCTCTGCCGTAAGGAGGATGCCAAGAGAAGCAGAAGGAGAAACTCTGTGTGTGTGTGTGTGTGTGTGTGTGTGTGTGTGTGTGTGTGTGTCTGTCTGTCTGTGTCTGTGTGTGTGTGTGTGTGTGTGTGTGTGTGTGTGTGTGTGTGTGGCTGTGTGGCTGTGTGGCTGTGTGGCTGTGGCTGTGTGCCTCTGGCTGTATGTGTCTGTGACTGTGTGTGTCTGTGGTGTATGTCTACATGCATGTATGCATGTGTGCATATGTGTGTCACCTGAAGAACAGAGGAATTCAGAGGTAGAACATTTTTTACTTGTAAAACCTTGACAGAGTTTCTGAGACTATTATGTGGGTTACTGAACTGGTAGATCAATTTCTTTGTCTGTTCAACTTTGGTATTAGGGTGTGTCCATTTAGGGTACCTTGAAAACATGGTCTTTGATTTAGCTTGAGCACGGCACTGTCCGTGCCTTGTGTCAAGTGTGTGTTCAGACAATGGCTACTGCTGAGAACCGCTGTCTTGACCCAGTGACCCCTGTTCCTTCTCTCTGAGTCGAATCCTATTTGTCCAGCAACATAAATGGCAGATAGACACTGTCCTGGACACCATCCCAGAGGCTCTCGGGAACTTCCAGGGAGCTGTTAGAGACACTTGTGAGGACAGCGTCCACCCTTGGCCTTTGCATGTATTTGAAGCACATAGCCCTTAAAAAAACGTTAAAATACAAAGAGCTCATTATTGTTTGATCAGGAATGAGAAAGATGGTGATGTTATTTTGACCCTTCCTTGAAAATTTGCCCTCAGAGAACCGTGGAGGGAAGCCTCCCATTGGTCTTGTGAGCTTACGAAGCTGGAGCCAACAGACCCCTGAAGAAGCATGCCCCAGGCAAGGTTAGGGGTTACGAAAAAGCCCAAGACTCTGGCCTTATATCAGATTTTTCTCCGAGAGCCTCAGAGAACTTTTTTGTTCTTTCATTTTTTTTTCATGAAGTATTTCTTTTACCTCAGGGCATTTTGAATACTTGGAATATGTTTCTATAATGAAAATGAAAATTCATTCCTTTGAGATGAACTACAAAAAAAAGGACTGAGTGCTCGGAGCAAAACCCTGAACAGAGGGAAATAAGGAGGAAGGAACATGTAAAAACCTCCTACACGGAAACCCTCTTTGGAATACCACCTTCCCAGTGAAGCGACCTGGAAAGATTTCTCAAAAGCAGCCTGTCTAGAGATCAGGACGGCGAACTCTTTCCATGATGTCCCCCCTCACTTTGGCTGCCAGCGACTTGGATAGAAATGAAAAGGTGTAGATATCTATCAGATGGCTCTCTGTCACCGATCCCAGAACTGACTTTGAGGGGAGGTTGGCAAACTTAACCTGCTTCCTTTCCTACCCAGAGGACTGCAGTTCATAAAGTTAGCATTTCATGGGTCCTTGACAAGAGCTGTTTGGTAACAACTTTACAGAGATATTATTTAGGACACTCCGCTGGTTAATGATGCTGAGTACTCCCTTAGTTCCTGCTAAGAGTTTTCGTTTTATGAATGAGATTTGAAAATTACTTTTGTTTGGTGCTTCTGAACCACAAACACACAGACACAAATAGGACTGTCTAAGTAAGCAGTATCAACTTGTTTCCCCCCAAATTATTTGGGTTGGAAATGAAACATATTTTACTAAAACAAATTTAAACATTGAATGATGTTTTATATTTAGGATATTTGCCAACAACAAAGTATTTTACCCAACTGTTATATTCTAAAATACAGAATTATGGCTTTTAAATGATTAGAATCTGCTAATGACAGATACCTTAATTGGATTTATTTTTATTGGGTAACTAATCTTTTGATCTTTGCTTTTCATTGTTCTTCAGGCCTATATATGTATGTCCATAATATATGGCATTAATATAATATTAAATATACTTAGTACTAACCGGAACATAGAGTTGTGGTTGGACTTTTCTCTAGGCCACCAGCTCACAAATTAACAACACAGAGACTTCTTATCAATTATGAAAGCTTGGCTTTAGCTTTTTCTCAACTAGCTCTTATAACTTAAATAACCTGCTTCTAGTAATCCACATTCTGCCACATGGCTTCGTTACATTTCCTCTGTATTACATGTCCGACTTGTTTCAAGACTTACTGGCATCCCCACCTCTCTTCTTCCCAGAGTCCTCTCTCTCCCCGGAAGTCCCACCTATTCTCTCCTGTCTAGCTATTGGCCATTCAGCTCTTTATTAAACCAATCACAGTGACACATCTTCACACAGAGTAGACAAATATTCCACAACAAATAATAAACACTTTCTTCAATCTATTACCTGAAAAATAGACAAGAAATGATTCTTAGTAGAAAAAAAACAAATCATATCAAAGAAATCAGGTTCTAAGTCAGTTGTATCTGGTGATCCATTTCAACCTACCTAAGTACATATGATTTCTAACTCATGTGGCATTCTGGATTTAATATGCCATAGGCTGATAGAATTTTAGTACTAAATTGGTCTCTAGAAATGACCAGCTTAATCTCTCATTTTGGAAGTGGATCACCAAACCCATGGTTATTATTCACTCAAGTCCCAGAACTAATTCGTGACTGGGTTGGAAATGAAACTCAGGGCTTGAATCCAGACTAGCACATAGGTTCCTGTGAGGTGTGTGCCTCTGCCAGCCCAGGAGAGACTGTGCCAGCCCAGAGGCTTTCAGAAAAGCGGTTATACACAGCACCATTGTAATAACAGGTAACCTTCCTCCTGGCACTGGTCTGTGCCATTTACATAATTAGCTCTTTAAACTCTTCTGGCAGGCAGCCCAGGCAGAGACACAGAAGTGCTTTGCCCGAGATGACAGGAGATCTCAGGCCAGACCGAATCTGTGCTTTTAGCCCACATCCAGTACCTTTTTATTAGTGATTATACAGTCAAGCACGCCATCACAGTTGGCCACCATATCCATGTGGAGTCAACCAATCATGGATCAAAAATGGTCCAAAACCTGGCATCTCTACTGGACCTGTATGGACCTTGTGTTCTTGCCACAGTTCCCTGAGTAACATACTATAGCACCTCTATACCCAACATTCGCGTTACACTGGATATAATAATCTAGAGATTACTGTAATAATCTAGAGATGATTTTAGGTATATAGGAGGGTATACAAAGATTCTGTGCCAATACCGTGCCCTTTAATGTAAAGGACTTAAGCATCCAGATTTTGAGAGCCATTGTGGACCACACACACACACACACACACACACACACACACACACGGGATGCTGAAGGACTACCATTATCCACTAAAAGATGGGCGATCCCAGCAGACCTTAGTGATACAAAGAAATGTCTGCAGTGTGGACTGGGAAGAACCACAGGGAGGAGTCTTCCAAGGACAGCGAGTCTTGGAGTAATGAGGGAGATGAGAGAGAGGCAGATGGCCAGTGAGTGGAGCAGCAGGGTCCAAGGGCTGACCTGGGAAGAGCAAAGATCCATTCACAGGTTTCCCCTGGAGTCACATCTGGGCAGATCAGTGGCTGCACGGTTTCAAGACAGGTTCTAAAAAGAAGATTGTAAAACAAATGAAACTATAGGCAAGGTCTGGGAAAGTGGCTTAGTGGGTAAAGTGGATGCCACACAAGCATGAAGTCCTGAGCGTGGTCCCCCAGCACCCACATAAGACACCAAGCACAGTGGCCTCTGCCTGTAATCCCAGCTCCAAGAGAAGGAGTCAGAATGGCTTGCTGAGCCACCAGAGAGATTTGGGAGACAGCTGGCATAGGCCCCTGGCCTCCACACACATGCACTTGTACACGCATATGCACATCCACGTGAGTACACACACATGCAGAATTGAAAAAGAAATGGTTAGATTCCCATCCAAAGCAAGCTGAAAACTCAAAAGGTTTCCTTGCTCAGATTAACAGAGGGCGGTTGCTTTCTTCTTTCCTTTCATCTTCCACACAGACTGAGAAGCATTCAGTTTGAGACTTTGGGGCTAGGCGTCAGATTCCAGACTATTGTTCATTGAAAGAAAAAAAAGGATTCCCTTGTAGAGTTTCCATTTTAAAGTCACAGTGCTGGGGTTGAGTGAGCCTTTTATGCCCAAGTGTTTTGTGTCCTCAGTTAAGTATTTCATCTATAAACCTTTGTCACTCAGATGCCTAGTGCATGTGAGTGTACACACACACACACTCAACAGTGAGGGCCTGAGAGCTATTTCCCTAGAGAGAGCTGTTTAAGGGGCAGGTGTCTCTGAGATTCTAGTGTATTTGGTGGCCTTTCATCACACATTGGCTTTTCCCTTCAACATCTCCAGATGCTCAAAATGCATTGCTCGCCACCACTCTTCAGGGTGGCCCTGGTGGATGTGTATTCCATCTACAAACAATAGATGGAACTTGTATTCTAGTGCCTCTGAGAGCTTTATATGAAAGCCCTTCTCAATGCACGAACTTTCTGAATGGCTCTATTACTGACTTGGTCCATCGACTTGTAAAGCAAGGATTAAGTATCTTTGCAGGTCAGTTACTTTGATCCATAAAACAAAACAAAACAGCAACAACAAAAAGATGGTCTCCTTGCTCCCCAGCCTCTCACAGGTGTGTAGGTACAGACACGTGAGCATTGCCTGGCTTAGGGCTCTTGTAATGTAGTAACTGTGGCTGAGTTCGTCTGGCCAGCTCTAACAGAACTCTGGTGCCTCAGAAACTCATTTCTCACAGCTTGAGGGCTGAGGGCAGTACAAGCTCATGACAGTCACAGGTTTCGCTGTCCGGCTAGTGCCTCCTGGCCTTTCTCTCTAGCTCATAGCACCTCACAGTGTCCTTGTGTGGTGGGCAGGGCCAGTCTAAGACCTTGTGTATAGGCAGCGGTCCATTTATGACAGCCCTGCTCCCCATGACGTAATCACTCCAGATCGTCCCCCTAATCCCGTGACCTTGGGAGGTAGGATTCGAAAATATGAATTTGCATGGAGGCAGACAGTCGGGCCACAGCAGATATGAAAGAAAAGTGAGATGTTTTATGAATTGTAATAGTATTTATTAAGCATCCACTGTGCTGGCTACAATTTCAAGAGCTTTGGGCTACATTTGTTTCATAGCCAGAATAACCTCCTCTCTACTTTATCTTATTCCTGGCTTAAGGATGCCAAAGCTAAGAGGCAAGACTAAGCTTTGGATTTGACAGCCTGATTCCTGAGATTAATTATCAAATTCACTCAGAAATAGAATGAACAGTCTTTGAGACAGTGTGCTTGTTTTTATAGGGGATATCTGTGCTGAAAGTATGTGCAGAGAGGCTCTGATTTGTAATGTCACAGGACTTAGAGAATGCAATTATTTTCCATTCATCCAAAATCTCAGAGTTTGTGCCCTAACTGAGTTAAATGGAAGGTACTCAAGGTGTTATTGCCTGAGCTCTAAGACTGTGTTACAGGGTTGTCTTTGTTGCATGCAAGTCATATGCACAGACTGACTTGGGGAGCCTCTCAGCAGACATGAAAGTCCCGGGAGCCATGGGTGGCTGCACACTGCCCTGGTGGTGCTGAACCAGGCTGGTGTGGGATATTCCTATGTAAGGTGTTAGGTGCTAGGCTGCAGAGATGCCTCCCTTCCAGAGACCTCCCGAAGACACCAACACCTTCCTCTAGAGATAAAGGACAGGTGGGGGAGACATTCCACACAGAAGGGATGTGTGAGCAAAAGCACATTGCCGCTGAAGGAACTCCATGCCCCTGTGGGATTGTAAGACTGTCGGCCAATTTGTGATTTAAAAATGAATGTTGAATGAGCTGGGCCTTTTACAAAAATCTCTAGCCCTGCCTCTGTACCCATCTACAATGAAATACTTAAGAAGCAAAAAAGGGGAAATAATCTTGAAGAAAGAGTTTCTTAGGTAAAATGGTATTTCATATGAGAAATCTCCACTACTTCTAAAGTAATACAGATTTTAGTATTATTTATTGTACTTATAAAAAAAATTACCTTGTGTGCTAAAAAAATAACAGAAACAAGAATAAAACATCATGTGTTACCATATATATGCTGCCTCACATACATCACAACACAATGAAGTCGTATATTAATAAAGTCGTAGGACAAAGATTCTCTGTGGTACAAGGAAGGGGGCTTGAGCAGTTTCTGCTGAGTATGCATGCTCGTCAGGAGTCTCTTGGAGATGAATAACACCAATTACCCTTGCCCATGACTCAAAGTCTTAAATTAGAAACCGCCTCTAATAACTGTTGAAAGTAGCTCGAGCTCAGATTAAGATTAATAAGTACAGTTTTCTCTTGTTACAAATAGAAACATTTTCTTTTTAATGATGCCTGAAATAATTTATCCTTTCTAAGCCAAATTACCCATTTTTCACTAAACGGTTTTATTAACGTGGCAAAGTCTTATCAACTAATTGTAATTAATATTAACACTTTAAAATTATTGTTCAGTTTAGCATTTTGCACATGACTGACAGTCCCCTTCCGTTCAAATGTAGCAGTCGAAAACAGAAGCTCATCCCATCTCTGTATGTCAGCCCCTCACTGCCAAAGAACTCTGGGCTTTCCCCCCTAATGAGCCCTTGATGATTGATCAATAATCAGTTTGGGAGCTAATTAAAGTCACCAGAATGATAGATATCTCTGAGGAAGGTTCATCAATACAGCCGCGAGCAAGACAGCCTGCAGAGCAGGGGCGTTGTTCATTTCTGGATGTGATCTGTGAAACAAAGTAGATGAATTACAGCATCAGAACCCTCAGAGGGTCCTAAAGAAACCCCGTACCCCCTAAAGAAACCCCGTACCCCCGGCACAGAGTGGTGGTCTCTTCCTGGCTCAAGTCAGCAGAGGCAGAGGGAGATAATTAGTATATTGTTACACCAGCTTTTCTTTTGGGCTAAAATGTATCCACCATCAACCCTGACAATGAAAAATAATAACATGTCTTGAGCTACTGGGAAGTATTTTATTTATTGTCCTGGTTTGACTGAGAACATCTCCTATAGGCTGAGATGTGTGAATGCTTGGTCCCCAGTGGGTGCTCTGCTCCAGGAGGTTCAGCCTTGCTGGAGGAAGTATGTCCCTGGAGATGGGCTTTAAGAGTTTGAAAACGGCACACCATTTCAGTCCCCTTTCCCTGCTTCGTGCTTGTGAGTGACATGTGACCTGTTGGCTTCTCCTCCGGCCGCCATGCCTGCTGTCTGCTGCCACACTTCCCCTCCGTGATAAACTCTGTCCCTCTGGATGAAACCATAGCCCAAATCACACCATTTTACTTGGCGTTTTATCACAGCGACTGATCCATGCATGCTCCTCCATACAATGATTGCCACTGTCTGAAATCTTGGACTCAAAACTCAGCAGCGTTTTAGAGTTAGAAAGGCCGAACGGGTTCTGTGGACCACCCATGTCCTTTGTAAGGGAGACAGCTATGCGCCAGCACAGCTCCGCAAAGCTGCGCCCGGGGCACACAATGCACACAAGGAGCAGGGAACACTCCCACCCTGGAATATCTGAGGCTATGAAGCCCTTCAGGAACACTCCCTGGCATGGGGGGAAAGGCATCCAGTCTCTAGGAGGGGAAAAAAAATACAAGCATGGCCATGATTTTCATACTCAGGGAACCCCTGACTTACAATGATTTCACTTCGAATTTTTTGACTTGAGGATTGTAGGAGTCCATTTCTAGCAATATGGGTAGGAGTAGTGAACTAAACCGGTGTCAGCCACTCTATCCGGAGGAACCGTGTTCTGGTTAGCTTTACTTACCAAGTTAACACAGTCTAGCATTATCTGAAGGAGACTGAGGAGCTGGCTGAGCATCTGTGAGGATTGTCCTGATTATCGGCTACTGCAGGAGGGCCCAGCCTACTGTGGCCAGTAGCATCCCTAGGCAGGTGGTCCTGGGCTGTGTGAGAAAAGCTAAGTCAGCATAAACATGTAACCAAGCCAGACGGTGAACCAGCAGAGCAGTGTTCCCCACGCTTTCTGCTTCAGGTTCCTGTCTTGTATTCCTGCCTTGACTGTGATCTGGAAGTAGATGATTAATAAAACCTTTCTTCCCTTACATTGATTTTTGGTCTGACTGTTTAATCATAACAGAAGGGAAGCTGGGGCAGACAACATCCAATTCTCTGCAATTTATTTTCAGCACCTTTTTATATCTTGCTTTGTTTTTCTCACACTGTTGTGTCTTCAAAGCATCCATCTATCTGTCCCACAACCCTAAATTATAAAATCAGCTTTGTGTTAGGTGATTTTTTGCCTCAGGGTAGACTACTGTGCTAACTACCTTTAAGGGAGCCCTGATAGAAGTGAATGATGTCCACTCTAAATGTGTTTAGACTTAGGATATTTTATTGGCAATGATGCACTTCCTGGGACAGACCCACACTTAGGTTAAGGAGAGTCTACACTGCTCCTCAATGTCATCTCCTCTATGACCTCTAGGCTTTATCTTATTCTCCTTACAGTGGTTCTCCACCTTCCTAGTGCTTCGACCTCGTGTTGGGGTGACCCTCAAAGGTAGAATTACTTCACTGATATTTTATAACTATAATTTTACTACCTCTATGAATCATAGTGTAAATCTCTGATATGTGACCTCTAAAGGTTGTGACCCACAGGTTGAGAGCCACTGTTAGAAGCTCTACTTACGATTCCTTCTGACAGAGCCTTCTGCACCAGAAGTGACTTCATCTTTTTTGCTCTTTATCTTTCGTTAGCAAAGGGTCTGAGGTAGTTTGATTCAACTAGCTTCCTAACTTAGGTACTTTGGGGAGACCTTGTGTGGTTCTCTCTCACCAATGAGACCTCCCGCAAGAGTCTCGAAGGCTGGAGTTTAAGAGCAATTTTGTAGCCTCACAAGTAAGCAAGCCCACAACTACTGTTCCATAGACCAGTTCTTTCCATTAACAATGCTGCCCTGTGTAATTACTCCAAAAATGAAGTCCTTAACGCTACACTGAACCGAATGTAATTACTCTCATAACTTTTATAAGCCTTGTGGCTCCTTTTGCATGTGGGCTCTCTGTCTTTATATCTCGTTTATTCTCTGCATCTCCATTAGTTGGCCGTCCCTTACCAGCGGGGTCTGGAGTACCAGACGGTGTCATTTGTGTGACTTCTAAGTATAATTGGATGATAAAGTCAGACTGTGCTGCTGAGTCCATGTCGTTGGAGCCATGGTGCACGATAAGTTTTCTCTGATAAACAAGCTTCGCAGACGATCTTTCATCCTATTGATCATTCGATAAGATTGTTTCCATTTGTTCATTCATTTGTTCAAAAGAGTAAAATTGCTAAAAATTTTTAGCATGCACTTGATGGAGATAATTCTTACCTTCCTCCTTTTGCCCCTTTGGAAACAATCATCCCCCCTTCCGCAATTGTGAAGACATCATGGCATAGTATTAAAATGAGTCATCTCATGGCACTTTTTTCAAACGTCAGCAGCTGGCATCTGGCGCGGGCTGGTCCGTCAGCTTTTCTTCATGCTGTTTGTTGGTGAACGCATCGCATGCAATCCTCCCACAGCCCCACACAGTGAACAGTATTGCAATTTTACTTAACAGTGAAGACACTGGGACACAGGCTAGATTATTTAGGGACAAAAAGAAAATCTTTCAACCCTCCCCTCTCTGAAGTGTAATGATCCCAATCTATAAAGCAAGCCTATAGTAAATGATTAGCAGAAAATCTAAACGAAGCATGTAAACTTACTAACATGCATGCATACTAGAGCCACATGGAGAGTTCCAAGCTGAAAATTGAACAGCAGCATCCTAGGGGAGGGGGGACAGAGGCTGTGTGCAGTTTTGGAGCTGGAGTAGGTGGTTTCTGGAGGAGCTGAATGAACCTGCAGATAACAGCGTGGGGCGAAGGTATGATGTTTGACTTCCTGTGCATTCTTCCGTGTTACGAATTTTATCTTGTTGGTTAATGAAATAACAAGAAGACGAAAGGCAAGTGTGTTCCCTTTTGGTGGGTCCAGTCTTGAGAGAGAAGGCTCCCCAGGAAAGACCATCTGGGCATTTGTTTCTCCAGGTATTTGTTCCCTGTTGGAAATCTAAATGGCATCATTTGGTGTGTCATTTATTCTGAGCATCAGGATTTGAACTCGGGCAGTCTATCTTACAAGTCTGAGCTCATAGCCCAGTGACTTCTTTTATAAATTTTACTTAGAAAATACATACTTTTGTAAATGGCTTTTGTTAACCTGGAAACAGGCATACAGGCTCAAGAAGAGAAGGTGGATTTACGAGAGCTCACCATGACAGTCCTCCTAACCAGCTGTTTGGGACGTAGCCACCAGCAACCTGTCTAGCCTGGGTGCCACAAATGATAAAGGGAAATATAGTCTTGGCCATTGGTCCTCACACTTCCTAACACTGCGACCCTTGAATACGGTTCCTCATGCTGTGGTGACCCCCAACCATAAAATCATTTTCATTGCTGCTTCATAACTGTAATTTTGCTACTGTTATAAATCATAATGTAAAATATCTGTGTTTTCCAATGGCCTTAGCCAACCCCTGTGAAAGGGACTTGAATGTCAGGTAGGGATGGAGTGAGAGAGCTATGTTACAGATAGGGACTGACTAGCATTCATGTTGAGGACTGGCTTCCCCAAACTTTATATTCTTTACGTAAGTGAAACATTTTCCTCTCACTTTCCTACATGGGCTTCCAGAGTTAAATATAAACTAATTAAAAAGGACCCTGAGAATCCTTCACTACCTACTTCCCACTCAGCCCACTAACATCCACACTGCCCACTCCCACTTTTGTACGTGGGAGGCTCCTGTTAGCTTTACAGTGTGAGTCGGCCTGCCTGTGCCTGCCCCATCAGGTCCTCTCTGGCCTCAAGCCTCACACAGCCCTGGAATCTGGGTGATCAATAGCTGTTACATAGATGAATATGAGCCAACATACTCTAACACCCCCTAAAAAACACCCTGGTCTAATGTCCACTTAGTTTTATAGTTAACTATTACCATACGTTGAATTTCGGGGGAAGGAGGGCTAATTGTGGGATGTACACTCCAGAGGGAGCTTTTATGAATTCACATGTTGTGTGACTGTGTAGATGTCTAAGCAGTCATCTCCTGGAGCTTCCTCGCTGGTGTGTGTATGAGTTTTGAAGAGGTTTTGGCCGTCCTGGCTGTCAGCACGAAACGATCCGAAACACCTCTGCCGACCTGTGTTTGTGGTGCCTCAAATTTCTCAGCCGCCTCTAAGAGACAGCGGCCTGTGCCTCTCTGCTTCAAAGCTGGGTCATGGGCCAAAGCCTCTACCTTTCCCTCTCCAGCAATGGTTCTCAACCTTCCTTATGCATCAACCCTTTAATACAGTTCCTCATGTTGTGCCGGCCCCCAACCCATAAGAGGATTCGTTGCTACTTCATAACTTTAATTGTGCTGCCGTAATGTAAATATCTGATATGCAGGATATCTGACAGGCGACCCCCAAAGGGGTCACAACCCACAGGTTGAGAACCACTGCCCTACACCTTGTCTTGGAAATTGTAAGGGAGAAGGGCTACCCATGCTGCTCTGTGCTCTGTGCATTCTACCACTTCATGATAGAATGAATGAGCATTAGGATAGACTAGGATCGGATAGAATTTAATGAAGGATGAACAGGGAACTTGACAAACCTGACTAGCTGAGCAGCGGCAGCATTGGAACCCCGGTCCAGGTCGGCCTGGCCCCCAAAGCTGTGTTCTTACCAAGGTTGGCCCCATTTACCAAAGATCAAGAAGGCTAGAGATTGCAGGAGAGAGGGATCATGGCACACAGTGGCCTGAGTGTCCTTTAGAAGGAGCTGCTGTCACCCTGGTTTCCAGTAAGTCTTTGGCATCATCAGGGCTGAGTGGAGGCCACAGTAGAAGGAGAGGATGAAGCTCCCTGAGCCCCTGGAGGGTCCAGGCTTCCCACGCTGTGGTTTCTGGTACAGCTGAAGGTGTCTCAGTGGTCTGTCCTTCACTTTGAACCTCAATGCTCCCTGGGAAACAGCAGTGATGGGCTTCCACAGTTGTGGTCCCACCCTGGTGGTGCTGATAAGATGATGACCTGTAGAAACTCAGTTATAATTGGAGCCGTGTGTGTGTGTGCGTGTGTGTGTGTTTGTGTGCGCATGAGTGTGTGAATGTATGAGTATTGTGTATGTATCAGTGAGTATATGAGAGCGTGTATGAGTGTGCGCACGTGTGTATTACATGTGAGTGTATGTGCAAATGTGTATGTGTGGTATTGTGAAAGTGTGTGTGAGTGTGTATTGAGTGTGGGTCAGTGAGTGTGTGTGTGAATGTGTATATGTCAGTGAGTATGTGAGTGTGTATGAGTGTGTGTGCATGCATGAGTATGTTACGTGTGAATGTGTATGTGTGGTGTATGTGAGACTGTATGAGTGTGTGTGTGTGTGTGTGTGTGTGTGTGTGTGTGTGTGTGTGTGCTTTTAAAAAAGGCTTCTACCTTAAGCGGTTGACATGGAATGCTGAAACACATTTCTCAGAATTTTTAGTGACCGGTGGGTAGTAAAGCAGCCGGCTGTGGAGTTAGGAAATACTGTCAGGAACATACCTGACGTCATCATCTTCCCCTGCCAAGCCAGTACACATTTTATTCAGAGGGGCCCCAAATTCCCATACTAGCTCTTTGTGGTGGCTTAAATGAGAAATGTCCCAAAGGTGCAGGCCTGTAAACACCTGGTCCCCAGTTGGTGGCTTTATTTGGAGAGTTTATGGGGAGATGCTCCCCTGCCGGAGGAAGTATAATACTGGGGGTCAGCTTTGGGGGTCCAAAGCTTCGGGTCACCTCCAGTTCATGGGCATGAGCTGCCTCGCCCCACCCCCACCTCCCCGCTCTGATTTGTGCTGGAGGTTAAAGATGTGACCCCTAAGACCCCTGTCCCTGCCACCATGCATGCTCAGCTTGTTGGGGTGTCTCCCCACACCGTTGTAGACTCTCACCTCTCTGGAACCCTGAGCAAAATTAAGCTCTTCCCCATAATGCACTTTGGATCGTTGTGTTTTTATCACAGCCACAGAAAAGTAACTTACACTGTGTTTCACAGATGGTTTTGAACTATTTGTCTTAGCCCTGGTCTGATCACAGATGTTTAATAATGTGCTAATTTGGATGCCAAGGATGAAAAAAGATCCAGACATATCAGAGGTATTTAGTGAGTGTTTGTTAAATGAAAGAGCAAGCTGTGAAATGAGCTCACACCCTCCATTGCTTCTCATCCAGTGTCTCCATCATCTACGTTGTGTCTGAAGTAGAGTTAAGGATCTGAAGGCACATAGGGTTCTCTTGTTGGCGTCCTACCTGATTCTACAAGATCAGCCAACACACTGGATGGCACACAGAACTCTAACGCATGGCAGGCAGCGTGAGTGCCGTCAATATGGAAGTCGAGATAGTTGAAAGGAAAAAGGGGTTTCCACCCATAGATCAGGTAACAGGATTTAAGCTCGCCTCAGAGATGGGTTGAAATATTAGCAGGAGGAAAATAAATGTACCTCTCAAAGAGTGACTAGAAGAATTAGCAAAGCGCTTAGAACTGTGTCTAGCAGGTAGCAAGGATTTTATAGTGCTCAATAGGCTAAATACATATGTGTGTGTGCACCTATCAGAATTGATGGTGTTTACGTTGTAAATGGAGACATACACATATATCCTCAATAAAGTTTAGTGATGGTGGAATCTGCAATAACTTTGTAAGTTGAGTGGGAGGGTATTTAATAGTCTCCACCCTGAGTAATTGGTGATCCATCCTTCCTATCTGTGTCTCTACCGTCTGAGCCAGAAATCAGAAAGTAGAAGCCATAGCTTCAACCCACTGACCTTCCCAGCATACACATCACTTCAGATGTGTGATAACTTCCTATATAGAAGATTAAAATATAGCACAGATATTTTAATTATTATGATTTAAAATACAAGGCTGGTGTTAGTTACATGGCATGGGCCTTTCAATAAGAAACAAAATCAACAGTATCTGTGCAGAGGTTCTGTTGTAAATTTTCCCAGGCTCACAAAAATATATGTAACGTGGGCCTGGGGAGATGGCTCAGTGGCTAAGGCCTAAGAAAAAAATCCCCAGGACCCACGTAAAAGCTCAGGTGTGATCACACATGTAATTGTAACCCCGACACTGTGGGAGAGCGGGGACAGAAGGGTCACTGGGACTTGCTGCCTTCCGGTCCAGTTCCCGTCTCAAGGAAATGAGGTGAGAAGTAATAGAAGAACACGCTGTGTGCATTCTTCTGGTCTCCACAAGTACACCTGCACATGCTGTACACAACTCACACATGGCAGACACACACTGACACACAAAAACATAGAAACAAAAATCAGTTCTCAGTCAGAATATCCTTCTACCGGACTGTATTTTTCCTGCAGTTTCAGGAATGGTAAGTTGAAGATACTGATTGGAGAATTATGCATGAACTTTTAGTAGAAAAGCATTCAAGTAGGAAAATGTGCTCTGAGACTCCATTTAAATAGGTGTATGTCCACGGGGTCATTTGGTATGCAGAGGATATGTTTGCATTAGCAGAAGGGAAAGCTGGGGTTTTCCTTGCAGAACCTATTCCAATTGCACCTCAGAAATATAAGAGTTCTTTTTTCTCTCCAAAAAATAGGAGGGCTCCATGATGTTTTATTTTAACTACAGACACATTTGACTTCTGTCCACTTACGTTTTGAACCGTGAAATTTGTGCTTGTGTTCATTATCCACAATTAGAATTCTCAAAAGGCTTTGGGGATATTTTTTTCTCATCTTTTTTTAAAATTCATTCACCCTGACACTTAACACTTAAGAGTGGCAATCCTGAGTCAAACTGGAAAACCAAACAAAGAAAGTCGTTTATTGAACTAAGTAAAGTAACCCTGAGCTATCATACTAAACCTCCATTACGGTGAGATACCTGCCCCTATTCATGCTATCTCGTGATAGTTCAGACTCAGTGTGCTCCTTTTAACACACACCATCCTAGAAGTAGGCTTAGTCTACTTACTTGTGCGCTAGGCTCAGTTTGTGCAAATGAAACGTGCTTAATCTAGCCCCCTCGTAGCCAAGTAACACACAACTTACGAAGACGGGTCTCTTTCTTAGTGGCGTATTAAAAAGAAATTCTCAGATGCCCAGCGCTGCCAGGGCTGCCGTTTCATCCAGCTGGGGCGGATGTTGTTATTTCTAACTTGGTATTAGCCAGGAAAGTAGAGAGCTAAGCAGTTTCTGAGAGTGGAGTATGTGTCCATGTGTGGAATTATTTTTTTTTCTCCTGTCATTTTAAGATGTAAGTGGCACTGGGGCCTACATGGTATGTGGCTTTGCTCCAGGCAGGGAGTATAATCAGAGCCCAGCCTTGAAATGCAAGGTGTGGCGTAGATTCATTGGCTTCGCTGTTTGCCCAGCTGCAGGATAGCTCCCTTCTCATTCCCCAGCTGCCCAGCTGCTGTTTTCTTTGCTTTTAAACTGGAGTGGCCAACCAGACTTCCTCCAGGTCCAGTGCCGACTGAAAACAGACAATTTTCCAATGGCACATGGTTCCGCAGAAGCTGCCACTGCGCGGTCGTTAAGCTTTACTCGGCACTGACTGCACGGTTAAAGAGATAATCACAGTTGACGAGAACAAGACTCTCCACCAGCCCCAGGCTTTACTCTTCCAAATGGTCATCCCGAGAGTGTGCTGTGGGACCTCAGTGAAGTGTTCGCATCCTACCTTTTCTGCCAGCCTAGAGAAATAGCAGCTTAAATGAGTTCATTTATTTTAATGATACATCCACGTTCCAGTCGGTTTTAAAACTCATCTTTCCAAACGAGGAAAGGAGCGTTTATTACTTTAAAACATTACTTTTACCTCAACATCTTTAACGACAACACTTTAGTTACGAAATTGAATCTGGATAGCTTTGTTATTTGTGAAGGAAAGAAAATCTGCCTTCTGTACATGCAGGCATTCTGGGTTGCATTGGAGCATCACACCTACGTGTTTCTCTCAGCAAATATAATTGTACAAAGTACAAGCCTTCGGAGTTTTCCCAAATACCTAACCCTGCATATAGCACTAAAATTATATGGGGAAACTGACATTTTCAGGGAAATTTTCTTAGAACTGGACTGCTACTGTTCTTCTGTAGGTAGGAACGTGGAGATTATAAATAGATATTAAGAGAGGAGTGAACGCCAAGACTTGAGAGATAGCTCAGCAGTTGAAAGCCCTTCCAGCTCTTGCAAAGGACCCGAGTTCAGTTCTCAGCACCCATGAAAGATCGCTTACCCCTGCTCAGAACCCCAGTTCCAGGGCGAGCCAATGTCTCTAGCCTCCGGGGCAGCCGCACAGACACAACACATAGTAGTATTTTTTTTAATTTAATTTAAAGAGTAACATATACCTTTATTATCCAGGAAGATATTTGTTAAATATCTTGGCTATTTGGAGTACTTTGAGAGATTATCGATTAGCTTGGTTTTATTTTCTTTAATTAAAGAGTATAAACTTAGCAATGTGTTTCAAAGTCGCACAGAGATGTGTACATGTTTCTTCTAACACTATAGTTTTTCCTTAGGAAAATTGCTCTAGGTGACCCAAGTGTGTTCATGAATGTTCTTGTAGTAATAATATACCCAAAACTTTTAATAATTGAAGATTTAGTATGTGAGTTTCTCACATCCACAGAGAAGATGTACTATAAAACTTTCATGTTCCACTTATTCCTGAATTTTGCTAGCATACTAATTGTGTGTGTCATTCCCAAGAAAAGAAGTAAGACAGTGTACACATGAAGGGTTTTAGTGTAACCCATTCCCAAGATGGCCAACAGTAGCGAGTTAGTCAGGTATGGTACAGGCGCTCAGGAACTCCATACAGCCTTAAATGTACATCTCAGAAGTACCTTTGGTGATTCAGATGGAGAGATGACTCAGTCAGTGAAGACCTGAGTTCAGAACCAGGGAATCCTGGGATCCCAGCACTGCGAGGTCAGGAGGATTCCTAAAGCTCATTGGCCAGTCAGGCTAGCCAAATCACTGAATTTGGGGTTTGGTAAAAGGCTGTGTCTCCAAAGAATAAGGGTAGGAAGCATGTGAGGGAAAAACAGCCAACCCTGGCCTCCACTAGCGCACGCGTGCGCGCGCACACACACACACACACACACACACACACACACACAAACACACACGCCCACACCCATTCTAACAAATACTGCACTACAAAATATTTATTCTAAAACACATTAAAATTATATGTATTGGTTGATCCCAAATTTCAACTGGAGAGATAATATGTGGTATTTTAAAGTGAAGGATATGTAGAAAGGAAAGAGACTTGACTATATGCCAGATCTTCACGGTGTTATTATTGATTTCTGCTTATTTTGTAATTTCCTTTTTGTATCATTTATTTTTCTAGGATGATTATAAAGTATTACTTTGTAATTAGAAAAACCATCTTTATACTAAACCTATCTATATATGAGCCTTAGTATTTATGTCGGTATTTTGACAAATATATTTTTTTCATAAAAGTCCAGTAAATATTGTACTAATGTGGAATTCCAGTTAGACTCAAACTTATCCGTGGATAGATAGCTTATGTTGCCAATTCATAATGCAGAAGAGATTTGGGGGAGCATGCTTTTGCATGGAAGAACACTTTGCGTACATTGAAAAGCGCACATGAGCCCCGGCAAATCGTTTTCTCATCAGAGACTGTCCCCTAAGCTCCTCCTCCCGGCAGGTGAATTTGCATATCTGTTTGGTTTCTAAAGCAGGAGCCAAAATTCACCTGTTTGACCAACAGTCTGGCTTTACCCCGCCCCTGCCCCACGCCAGTTGGAAGGTGGCGGTTTCTAACGTACACACCTTATAATGGTCCCGTTCACTCTGAAAGCTTCAGGCAGACATCTTTTCACAATCTGGGTCTCTTTCTCACAGGTGATGAAAACGTACCACATGTACCACGCCGAGAGCATCAGCGCAGAGAGCAAGCTGAAAGAAGCTGAGAAGCAAGAGGAGAAGCAGATCGGGAGGTCGGGTGACCCCGTCTTCCACATCAGGCTAGAAGAGAAGCACCAGAGACGCAGCTCTGTGAAGAAAATCGAAAAAATGAAGGAAAAGGTAGGCTTGGAAATGCGTCGCAGAGCCCTGGGCTCCTCATCGGAGGAGACAAGGCAGTCCTAAAAAGCCCTGATCCACCAGCGATAGACACACATGGTGAATCACTATGAAAAGACATGCATTTCCTCCCGGGGGAGCCAAGGATGTTAAGACACATGAAATTATGTCATAACAGCTGGACATCATTCCGTGGTGAATGCCAAGTATTCAGGACAGATCTGGAGAACTGGGATATTAACAAAGGGGGTTCGGTGGAAATGGGCCCGGAGCCCAAATACATTGTTGTTATTCCCAGAGCCGGGGAAACTTTAGTTTGTTATTTAAATCACGTTCGAAATGTACTTTCCACCAAGGACCCGGAGGATCGTTTTTATATATGGAAGAAATTGCTTAGATTAATGAAACCCCGCGTGTATTTCTGTCTTATTAAAAATGACTTCACTTCCATTCCTGATCCCTGTGTCTTCTTCCTTACCAGAGACAAGCAAAATATTCAGAAAATAAGCTGAAATCGATTAAAGCGCGGAACGAGTACCTCCTAACACTTGAAGCAACCAATGCCTCGGTGTTCAAGTACTACATTCACGACCTTTCCGACCTAATCGACGTAAGTACTTGAAGGTTTATATACAGCGACTATCGTTGATTAATGAGGAAAAAAATGCCATCGTTTATTGGAATAATGCATTTTTATGTAGTGCTCAGAAAAAAACAAAATTCCAACCTAACCACGCGTGACACTTTGACAGGATCAGCTGTGAGATGCATATGGTAAAGCATAATTGCAAACAAAAGCCAGTGAGAGCCAATTGTTGTCCTGGTGGACTCAGCCAGAAAGGGCAGAATACGGTTTTCAAGCTATGCCATAGCACTGCTCTAACTGTTGGTATCAGCTCAAACCGACTTACTGGGGCTGGGGCTATTGCTCATGGGTAGACCATTACCCTAGCATATTGCTCATGGGTAGACCATTACCCTAGCATATTGCTCATGGGTAGACCATTACCCTAGCATATTGCTCATGGGTAGACTTACCCTAGCATATTGCTCATGGGTAGACCATTACCCTAGCATGTGTGAAGCCCTGAGCTTGATCCCCAGCCCTACCAACTGGCTTCGAGCGCTTCTTTTCCGGGTTGGTTTGGGGTTATTGTTTATCGGTGCCTGGGAGCAAACCAGAGGCCTCACAGCTGACTATAACCCAGTCCCTTGATACATACACACATAAGTATAGCCAATATAAGTAAATATAAGTATATGCAATGCGTATATAAACACATGCAAGATTTTCAGAGTCTTGCACATATTACACACCCATGAGTGAAGTGCTGAGTGCTTAAACACTCATGAGCCAAGTGCTGAATGCTTAAGTCAGTTGTGCTAAGCACTTAGTGTACAGCGAATAGTACTGATTGGGGCTAAAGAGCTCTACATAACCTCCTTCAAACATTATTCTTGACACTGGGAATTCATCAGTGAACAAAACGAAGTCCTTAACATTTTGCTCTTTATAGTATGTGTTGAGAGACAAACTATAAATGTGTGTGTGTGTGTGTGTGTGTGTGTATGTGTGTGTGTGTACACATTAAAGTAAGTACTGATGGTACCGTAAAGAAATATAAGATAGCCAGGCACAGTGGTGTACACCTTTAGTCCCAGTACTGGGGAGGCAGAGGCAGGTGGATCTCCATGAATTCGAGGCCAGTTTTGTCTACATAGTGAATTCCAGGCCAGTCGGGGTGACATAGTGAGACCCTGTCTCAAATCAACCAAGCAAAAGAAATATAAGATATTGCCATGAGTGTTCTTTTTTTGCTGGGAAAAGGCTTGATATTTGAGCCAAGAAGTAAGCTGGGAGCCGCACAGCACCCAATCCGAGGACGGGATCCCTCCACGGAAGCACTGGCTGGGGAAAGCTACAGAGGCCGACGTCTGTGCTGGAGACGGATGTGCCGCTCTCTGTAAGCACAAGGTGCTCATGGGATACTGAAAGTGGACGATCTAGTTGGAGCAGAGTGAGTGAAAATGAAGTGTCTGGAGGTGAGGGCAGCGTGAGACTGATCGCGGTCACTGAGACAGGGAAGGGTCTGGACTCGGTGCTCAGGGTGGTAAGAAGAAGCCAGCGAAGGGCTTGAAGAAAGAAATGCCTTCGCCCAGTGTGTATTTTGAAGACTGGAAACTTCGTGGGAAGAAGGCGAAGGGCTTGACTGTTTCGTCATCAGGGAACGACAGCACCATTTGAAAGGATTAGCAGGACTAGGAGGTGTGGCCTTCTTGGAAGGAAGTGTGTCCCTGGGGGTGGGCTTTGAGGTTTCCAAAAGCCCATGTCAGGCCCAGGTTCTCCCCCTCAGCCTGCAGATCAGGATGTAGCTCTCGGCAACTTCTCCAGCATGCTGTCCGCCATGATGGTAATAGACGTAGCCTCTGAAGCTGGAAGCAAGCCCCCAGTGAAATGCTTTCTCTCATAAGAATTGCCTTGGTCATGGTGTCTCTTCACAGAGATAGAACGGTGATGGAGACAGCTAGCCAGCAGGGATCTTCCTCCCCAGTGCTGGGATTTCAGGCATACGCTGCTGTGTCTGCCCTTTTTGTGTGGGTTCTGGTGACCCAAACTTTGGTCTTCATGCCTAAGCAGCAATCACTTTACCTAGTGAGCAGACCCCAGACTTAGATGTTTTCAACCTGCAGATCTAATTGATGCTGTTCTAAATAGATGACGGTTGAATGTGCCAAATGATTTTCAGGTTTTTTTTCAAAAGTTAGACTTCTAAAGATCAACCTGAAATTAGAAAATGTGAACAACTCCCAAAAGATGTGACTTAAACATGAAGTTTGAAAGAAATGACATGAAGTCAGTTTGCTGTCAGAATCTGCTGAAACCGAACACTCTTAAGATGAAAGAAAATAATTTTTCTGTGCCTTGGCTCACTTTTTTAAGGCAGTGTGAATGTGGACATTCTAAAATGGCCGCTTACTTTGTAGGATCCCATTTTGCACATATAGTAGTGATCCGGAAATCCATTAAGCTTGACCCTTCCTGGTGGAAAAGAAACTGCTTGATTATTATGCAAAGGTCCCTCGAATCCTTTCTTCTGTGTGAGTTTATTTAATAATGTGCATTTCATTCTGAGCTATCTGATATTCTTGCTCTGTCTCTGACAAGAAGTCAAGACGGCGTCTTTAATGCAGTTGAGATGGCATGGAAGTCAGTAAATGCATCTCTATAAAGTCAGAGAATTGAAGGGGAGACCTTTTGATAAAAATCTTCAGGTTGTCCATCTCTTCTCACACCCATATCCAACAAATTTGCTGTGACAGATGATCATAAATAGGTCTATTCACAGGACAAAAAGTCAAGGATTTTCCCACAAAATATGTACTTTAAATTATTTTATTAGTACAGGACCAGCACACATAGACTATGGAAAATCTAAAATGCTTCCAGCCATGATGAAAGCACCATGCTCATGCACCTGAGATTATCAATGATAAAACTCAGATTTACAAAAGGCTGGCCTGGTGGCACACGCCTTTAATCCCAGTACTTGGAGCAGAGACAGGTGGATCTCTCTGAGTTTGAGGCCAGCCTGGTTTACAGAGCGAGATCTAGGACAGGCACCAAAACTACACAGAAAAACCCTGTCTCGGGAAAAAAAAAATAACCTCAGACTTACTGTACCCCTCCTTCCCCTACACACACACACACACACACACACACACACACACACACACACACACACACATATGCTAGGCAAGGAAGATGTGGAGTCATATTCTATATACACTGTTTAACCTGCTTTTTTATTTTCCCATTAGTGCCCTCGCAGGGTGCATTCCCATTTCTCACCCCAAATTGTGTTTCATAGCCACTTTATCTAGATCATACCAGATAGAGGATGGTGCAGGACACTTCCCTGGGCCACGTCCACATGTCCATTAAGTCTTTTCTGGACAAAACCCTTGTGGAAGAGACAGCAACTCCTCAGAATACCTCAGCTTCTGGATTTGTCTGATCACATCTCTGTTGAGGGCTTTGCTGTGTTTCTCTACCCACTGGCCACTCCACAGTAGGCTACGTCATAAATGACGTGACTGCACCTTATGTAACGGCTGCAATTTAACTCCCTGAGAGCAATGCTAACGTCAGCTTAGCATGACGTGGCTCTAATTCCCCATCACAGTGTTAAGTGTTTTCCCTTATAACAGATAAAAGTATGCCAAAGTCTCTTAAGTCTGGAGTTTGCTAAAATGTAGTATTTTGGAGCTTGGCAACACCTGAGCTATAATTTACTTCTGGTTAGCAAAATCTGTCCTTAGGTTGTAAATTAAAGGAAAAATCAAGGTTGTTGGTTTGTTTTTCAATGTACTTGAAGCACAAGATTAGTCAATTTGTGTATATACCAATGATGCCCTAACTAATTCAATATCCTCCTTTTAACTACTAAGGCTGAAAATTTTAATAGTTAATTCAACACTTTCATAAACCTGTTCAAATCTTTTTTTATTTATTGGGAGATTTTGGGGTACTTAAAAATTATTTAATAATGCTAATTTTTCTGTTTTGAATGAGTAGTGCCTTTGTTTATCATATTGGAATTGGCAAGTTTAATCTTTCTCTTTCAGAAATGCCTAGCAGAATAGAATAATACAATACTTAAAAAACAAAGTGGCTCTTAGAGCCTTACTAGGATTTCAGTCAGTGTTAGGGCCTTTATTGTGCTTTTTGAGATCAACGGATTCATTTTAAGATGACTTTTGTCACTGAGTACATGACTTTAGTAAGTATTGGAGGTAAATGGGTATCTTAGTATAAATTTAAAGTATTAAATATTATAAGTCAACTTTTTGGTACGAAAGATAGTGTGAGGAAGAATATGATAGCCTGGCTATTATCCAAGCATCTGGTTTTTGTTGTTGCTGTTGTTTGGGGTTTTTTGTGGGGGGGAGGGATTGAAAACTTGTGAATGCTAAGTACAAGCAATGAGTAGAGATCTCTGGCCCCAGGCACATTCTGAAGGGGTGTGTGGACACAGCAAGTGTGAGCTTTATGGGTGATAATGTCAGCTCTTCACAGAGCAGCAGCCATGCAAAAGGAAGGACACAGTCGCTTCGTTTTTGCTTGGAACATGTTTCGTTTTCTACGGTGTGCATGTGTTGTTTCTATCCTTGTCCAGGGAAAGGCAGAGGAGGGGTGGTGAGTAGGAGGAAGAGCGTGGGGAGCTCCTGAGACAGCAGTCATCCCTTGTTTTAGATTTATTTATTCTATGTGTATGGCTGTTTTGCCTGCATGGATGTATGTGCACCACATGCATGCCTGGTGCCCTCGAAGGTCAGAAGAGGGTGCTATATCCCCTGGAGGTAGAGCACAGGGTAGTTGTGAACCACCATGTGGGAGCTGGGAATTGAATCCAGGTCCTTGACAAGAACAAGTGCTGTGTGTGTGTGTGTGTGTGTGTGTGTGTGTGTGTGTGTGCGCGTGCGCGCGCGCGCACGCTCATTGGTGTTTTGCCTACGTGTATGTCTGCATGAGGTGTCAGAAGCCCTGGAACTGGAGTTATAGACAGTGAGTTGCCATGTGGGTGCTGGGAATTGTTCCCAGGTCCTCGAGGAGTGGCCAGTGCTCTCAACTGCTGAGCCATCTCTCCAGCCCCCACCCCCACCCCTACCACATACATGTATCTAAGAAATTGATTGTCTTAGAAAATGAAGGCATATATGTGGATAGTTTGTTTTCACAATGGACGGGTTTCGTGTCCTTGATCATTGCTATCTCCAATATTAAGGGCAAAAGACCCTCCAGTTTATTCTGGAAAAAGAAAAAAAAAAAATCAAGATCTTTTATAACCAGAAGACCAATCCTGCAGGCCATATTTGTCCTTGAATGCCAAGTTCCCAGCCATTTCCTTGCTGAAAGATGTCTGTTTTGTGTGTTTGTGCATACGTGTGTGTGCATGAGAGTGTCTGGGTGTGAGCGTGCCGTGGTGCCTGTGTGGGAGTCAGAGAGTGACCTTGGGTGCTAATCCTCGATTTCCATGTTGGAAACAAGAGTCTTTTGTCCCCGACCCCCTGCCTTTGCCAGGCTCACTGGTCCACGAGCTTCTGGGAACTCTTGTGTCTCTGCATTTCATCTCGCAGTAAAAGCATGGGGATTACAGATGCGCCCATCACTACACCCAGCATTATGTGGGTCCTAGGGATTCAGGCGCAGGTCCTTAGACCTGAGCAGCCAGCAAGCACTCTCTCACTGAGCCTTCTCTTGAACTCGCAGAGATCCGCCTGCCTCTGCCTCCAGAGTGCTGGGACTAAAGGTGTGTGCCACCAAGGCCAGCTGAATACTCAACGGTAGGATTCCCTAATCTATAATTAAATCCACCATTCTGTAAACTTAGAATTCTTCAAAATAACTGGGTCTAAGACTTCATTTCTGCCACCACGGCCTCTTTCCAGACAGACCACACTGCTGAGATGGACTCAGAGATACTAAGTCCTTGATGATAAAATGCGATTGGTCCCCTGTCACCAAGCACATTCCCCGTAATAATTATTTGTCGCTCTTTCCATGCAGTTTCGTCTCCTACCTTCTCCCTAGAAAGGCTGCAGCTCACTTGGAAGCCTGGAGGCTAAGCCTTTCTCATGGAGTGTTTCCAGGAGATAATCCCTTACTCCAGCCAATTTTCTCTACCCAGATATCTGTCACACACGCTTTCCTGGCCATTTATACAGAATGAGACTGAAATTAAATTGCAGCCCAGAGACCCCCCACTCCCTTTAGTTTATCATTTCTGAATAATCAGTTATGCTAAAGCTTTTAGCCTTATCTTTTTGTCTCTTGGGACCTACGCTTCATTAAAAAGCAACTTATTCAGAGTTCAGTCTCCTCAATTAGTCAGATTTCCCCCAACACACACACACACACACACACACACACACACACACACACACACACACACACAGTGGTATTGAGAGTTATCTGTGGAAACCTGCCAGAGATACTGTATTTCTCCATCAGGCCTGAACCCTTATTAGAAAGGTCACAGAGATCGTGTTCAGCAGGTTAGTGTATCGTAGCAATCATATAGACTAATTGTGGCATGGCTTTAATCCGTTGTGATTGTTAAGGGTTATTTAAAAACTGAAATGGTTAGAGGACTGAAGAAATGGGTATTTAAAATTTCTTCCAGTGTTGATGCCACGGGCATACGTTCCTGGAATGAGGACTGGTTGTTGTTGTTGTAGTTAGTTAGTTAGTTAGTTAGTTAGTTATTGTTGTTGTTAGTTGTTGTTGTTATTGTTGTTGTCGTTTCTGGTCTCCAGTGATTTCTTGACTATACTCCTCTGGAGCTCTGAATGGCAAAAGCCTCTGCAGAGTGGTTCCAGCTTTCTATCTCTTGCTTTATTTTCTCTCGCCTAAGTACCATCTGATGGCCCTTAGATCTGTCTCATCAGCCCTGGTACTCCTCCTGGGTTTCAGGAGTGTATCAGCTTTCTGGCTTGCAGTCCTGCAATTGTGAAGACATTCTGAATCCACCTCCCTCCCTAAGCAGCATTCATGTCTGTTTGTTCCCACCTCCTCTACCTTCTACACAGGCAACTCTCTTCTTACTAGCTTTTCATGCCCTCAAGAAAGGCTACCGCTTTCCACCCGAGCACACAGGCTAATACCCAGTTTCCTGATTCCTCCCATATACTGGGTCAGCAGACCCCATAATCTCTTCCTCCTAAAGGTCCCAAACCCCACCTCCCCACCCCACCCCCACCCCACCCCCGCATCCGTACCACTTTTTATGACAACCTTAGACTCCTAGGCGGAGACTCTCATCACCGGCCTGCATTGTTTCCAGTGCCTTCCAGAAACGTACCCCCCACAACCTGCCCTCATGTCCTCCAAAGCTCTATTCTCTTAGACGATCCAAGGGCGAAAACTCAGAAATCAGACACGCCTGTCATGTCTGAAGTTCTCCAGGGGCCCTCCTGTGTCCTTAGAATAAGAGCCAGATGTTCACGGTTACCCATTACGAACTGGCACCCACCTGCCCTCCATCCTGCCCCCCAGTTCCATCTACATAGTGCTTCCACTATGCTTACCCGTCCGTTTTGCAGAACCACGTGCGCTTCCTTGCTCGGGGGGCCTTTGTGCTTTGTTGCAGAACTTTCCAAGGTTGAGTCCATCCTCCTGCACACATCACACCTTCATACCCTAAATGAAAGACGGGCAGCCCTCCCCCTAGACCCATGCTGCTCCTCTGACCCTTTGTCTTCTCCGTAACATTTCCGTCTGGCCTGTGTTTATTTGAGGCTGCTGTGTTTGCTCTCTCTCCCTTCTTCTGATTTTATTTGCATTAGTTACCAAGATTTTTTTTTTTTTACCCCCTTGAGAAAAATGAGTCGGGTGGATGGGAGATGCATCAGGTAACGGGTGATTGTGAAGCTGTTCGTTGGCCAGACCTATCAGCGGCAGCACTGGTCCTGTTTCCTACTTGGTATCCGTTCCTGTTCCAGAGATGCGCCACTGTGACCTTCTCGTTGCTCAGGGGGGAAAGCTCCAAACTTCCTTTTTATTAAGTGTTTGGCTACAGTTGGTAGAGTAGCAAACAAGAACGGAATTGCCAGCTTTCTGTGGGTGCCCAGAAACCCTGACATGAAAATGGGTATATGAAATGTGCTTGTGGGGATTAAGGTGTCTGGCGTGATCCCATGGGATGCTTATTTCTTACAAAAAAAAAAAAATGTGTTTATGGTTTCTGGGGTAAAGTAATAAACAGAGAAGAAAATCGTGGAGGGCACGGAGACAGCAATCCCACAGCGGTCCACTCTCCTCACTTGACTAGTAAATACAAGAGCACTGGACTCACCTCCTTCAAGCCCTTTGAAAGCCACTCATGAGCATATGAAAGCTGCTTTTTTTAGAATCCTGTCCTTGGCTTGTCCTACTTTTCAAAAAGACTCAAACTGAGGGGTAGGAAAATTCTTTATCCAATACCCATGGCAAAGGTAACAGTCAGAGGTGCGTGTTACACCTGCCTGCGGTCAGCAATGCTCTCCGGGGGGAAGCCTGCACCTGCCCGCCCGCTCTGGGTTGTGGACCACTGCCCTTCGTCTCTTTCCCCATCTCAACGCTCACATTAGCTCTACGCCGAATCTTAATAACGTTAACTGCGCTTCGTTAGAAATGAAATCCAGAGGTAGGGATCAGGAGAAAAGACCACTCACATCTCACAGGCTGAGGCCTGAGTCCGGAGTCCGGGACTGAAGGTAGAGCACTTCTCGGAGAACAGGGAACCCCCACCCTCCCTCCCTGCTCAGGCCCCATGGCTGCAGGAGTCACAGGGGCTGGCACCTGGTGCTGTCCTCTGTGCTTCTAGGACAGCCCCGCAGATGTCATTGGCTATGTGACTTGGGGAAGCAGGAACGGCAGACTTCTTTCCACTCTGGGCTCCTGGTGTCGTGCAGTCTGGTGGGGAAAAGGGTGCAGAGAGGAAGGGGCAGGAAAAGGCTTTCTGAGGAGCTGGGGTCCACTTCACACCTGGTGTGATACCACCCTGTAGGCTTCAGCTGGTTCTCAGTGTTTGGGACAAAACAAAGTGACTGTCCTGAGTGCTTGGGTCCCCTCTTTGGTCTGTTGCAACCCTTTGGGCTGAGGAAGTTAGCCTGCTATGATTAGTCAAACGCCTAGGAGGCTGGATCTTAGCACTTCTTAGGGTCTTTTTTTATTTTAATGCACACTTTTGATTCCAACAGTCTTTCCTCCCCCAGTTTTTTGGTTCACAGTTTTATGTATTCATCTAGAGTTCTCTCTTTAGAATAGCGGTGCTTTGTCGTAATGAAATAGTTTGTTGGTTTCCTGTGTGTTTTCATCATTAAATGTGCTCTCCAGCTCTCTATGCAGAAGAAGCCTTTCAGATCTCATTAATAATTCATCAGCCCCGCAGAATTACTTGAGACCTTCTTTAACCAAATATCTTGAGTCCTCGTATCCAATGTCATTTCAACTTCTAGTTTGGGGGAGAAAAAAAAAAAGAGGCTTCTGTGGGTAGCCTTGCTCTCAGGGGACCTTGAAGAGCTTTTCTTTCCTGTTTTCCTTTTTCTTCTAAGTTCAAGATGCTTGAGAAACCTAGAATTTGGAAATACTACAGAACAGATGGAACAAAATCATGCCGACTGGGTGACTTTACAGACTGATGAGCACCCCGGGGGTCAGAGAAGACGATGGCCCGTCAGAAGCCTCCTGAACACAGGAGGGCAAGTCCTGAAGAACCTTCACGGCGTCTAGATGAGTGACTAAGCCACGTCTGCTCCACTAGCCTGTTAGGAAGCCACAGTGAAGCCAGGTCGCACACTGACCGAATCCACCTGGCTGTACCGGGAATAGAAAACAGACCGGGGGCTTTTGTCATTTTGTGGAGTGAAGTGTTCAAGTCGGGGAATAATGGAAACTTAGTAGGTGTTCTTCAAAACGCCAGGTCAGCTGGGGTTAGAATTCTTTCTGCCTCCTCTCTCTTTTTTCCCTTCCTTCTCTTCCTCCTCCCTTCCTCCCTCCTCCCTTCTACCTTTTACCCCCGCATCCTTCCTTCCCTCCCTGCTCTCCTCCCTCCCTCCCTTCCTTTTTTCTCTCTGCCATCCATCCTTCCCCTTTTAAAGAACACAGGTTGTGTAAGGAATAAAAGGTTATTCTCCACTGCTTCTTTCTATTACAGCTTTTTTATTAACTCTCCCCGCCAGATCAATACTTATAAACTAAGCCAGCAGGGTCTCCTTGCTTCCTCAGAGTCAGGTAGAAGAATCTGTCTCCTTTTTGAACAGTGGGCTGCTTTTTAGCCCTAGTACCTATTGGAGAAATGAGGCCCATTTCCTTTACAAACCCGTGTCTTTATACACTAAGATGTTATTGAAAGACAAAATGACTTCTTCAATCCCTCTGATGTATACAAAACTGTAGGGAGCCATTATGGATTGGGAGAAGCAAGCGGAGTAAAAGAAGGTCTTTGTTCATGTGAGACTCGAGTTTCCAAATTAACCAAAATGAATCATTCTCTGTATTTGGGTGCAGCTGATTTCACTGGAGATGGGTGGTGGTTGGTGAGCCAATGGCTGCATTTCACAATTGTATCATTTGCCATTGTGACATCACAGCTGTTTTTCTGATTTTATAAATCATATTTCATCAAATCCTCTTGTCAAGTTGGGGAAACAGCGCCCCCCAAAGGGCAGGATCCCAAGACCCTGTCCCTGGAGTGTTCTGGGGGAAGTGTCTCAATCATTCAGTGTTTGAATCATTCAACACTGTATCCTTCTGAAACTGCAGATCCCAAATTAATAGGTCAGGGGCGGGACCAAATATTCTGCATTGTTAAAGGCTTTCTAAGTATTTTTATATGTGATTTTGTATGCATGTGTGTGGGAGCACAGGCCAGAGCAAGCATGTGGAGGTCAGAGACTAGGCTATGGCGGTCGGTTCTATCCTTCCACTGTGTGGGGGTCCTGGGACTAAAACTCAGATCACCAGGCTTGCAGCAAGCATCCATACCTGCCTAGCTATATCCCAAGCCCAATATTCTGCATTTCCAACAAGCCCCTCATGAAGGTGTTGCTGCCGATCACATTTTGAGTAACAGGATTCCACAATAACTTTGTTTTAAAGTCACCATTTTAATAATTTGGGGGGTGATATTAATAATTTGATCATTGAATGTAGAAAGACAAAATTTGGGTTACACTCTCGGGGAAGCATACCTGGGGTCTTGGGCATGCTAAGCAAGCACCCTGCCACTGAGCTATGTCCCCAGCCTGACATCTGGCATTGTTTCTAAGTGCATGTAATTCAATATGTCCCTTTGCAAAGGCTGGTTGATGCCTCATAGCCTGGAGGACCTGCTCTCTCTGCCAGGGCTGCTTCCCATGTGCCCCCTCTCCTACAGACAGCTTCAGTTCCATCTCCTGGAGGATGGAAGTGTTTCACTGTGTCCCAGCCTTAATGTGCCCGGAGCCTAGCGTAGTCCCTGGCACCTGGCCAATTAATGATTTGAATTGAATCAAGCCCAGTTGATTGACTTCATTAGAGCAATATGGAGATGACCTGGTTTTGTCTATTTAAAACTATGTGTTTCCTCTTTAAGGAATTTATCCTTTTTTTTTTTTTTTTAATGTAACAAATTCTGTTGTCAGTAATTGCTGGCCCATTTCCAGGCTTACATGCTTCTTTTAAATCATTTGCTTAAGATGCATGAAGAATTGAACTAAAGTACAGAATAAAGGTAGTAAAGACTCGGGGTGGGGGGCGGGGGGACCTCAAAGCCCTTTCCATGAAAATTGCTTTTATTTTTAATTACGTGTCTGTGTCTGTGTGGAGGCATGTGCAGGTGAGTGCAGGTGCCCACGGAGGCCAGAGGCGTGGAATGCCCCTGGAGCTGGAGTTCCAGGCAGTTGTGAACCACCCAGGTAGATGCTGGCACTTGAACCCCAGTCCTCTGCCAGATAAGTAGATGCTCCTGACCACTGAACCATCTATCCAGCCCTCTCAAAGCTCTTTAATTCCTACGAATATGAAACAAATTCTGTCTATAATAAGAGGACTTCAGCAACCATTCCTTATTTAAGAATTTTATGCTTGGGAGTTTGAGGGAGGGAAGGCTTTTCTGGGTGTTTTGACAGATTCAAGCCTGTTCCCTTCAACAATTCTGATTAGTCTCAAGTCATCAATAAAATATGCAAATCTGGAATCTTGCTTAGCATATTTGTCTCCTAGAAGGATTTGAATAAATTGCTGTATCAGTCACAGCATTGAGTGAATGAAACTCGGATACTGTTCTTCATTGTTTCCTTTCACTGCTGGGTTCTGCCATTACATTTTTGAAGGCTTTATTATGTATAATTCACATACCGCTCCGCTCACGCACCAAGTCTACAGTTGGCATTTAGTATATTCAGAGAGCAGTGTACCCGTCACTGCAATCAATTTCAGAACGTTTTTATCACCCCTAAATAAAATCCTGCTCCCCTCAGCAATCACCCCCTCCAATTCTTCCATCCCCCAGCAGTAGACAGCCACTAATGTATCTTCTGTCCGTAGATATGACTATTCTTCACTTTGTATAAAAGAATTCATACAGTGCATAGTTCTCTATGACTGGCTTCATTTATATAGCTTTTTTTGGTTTTGTTTTTTTTTTTTTTTTTTCTGGTTTTTTGAGACAGGGTTTCCCTGTGTAGTTTTGGTGCCTGTCCTGGATCTCGCTCTGTAGACCAGGCTGGCCTCAAACTCACAGAGATCCACCTGGCTCTGCCTCTCGAGTGCTGGGATAAAGGCTTGCACTACCGCTGCCCGGCTTAGCATAATATTTTTAAAGTTTATCCATGTTGTAATATGGATTCATATTTTATTTCTTTCTTTTTTTTCTTAATTTTTTATATTGTTTCTTTCTATGGCTGAATACTATTCCAATGTATGATTATATGACTATTTATCTATCCATTGATGCATAGATTTTTACATTGTTTTGGGTTGTTGTTATGATTAAAGCTGCTGTAAATATTCAGGTACAAGTTATTTTTATTTTTCTTACATCTATACCTAGGGAAAAACTTGCTGAGTTGTGAGCATGTGCACATGTAAGCATATGTATGTGTGTGTGCGCGCGCGCGGTAAATGCATGTAGAAGCCACAGGAGACATTACCTGTCACTCTTCACCCAATTCCTTAGAGCCAGGGTCTCTACTGAACCCAGAGCTGGCTGGCCCTCCCAAGTGTTCTGTCTTCACACATGCGGTGTAAGGATTACAGGCGTGCACAGCCACACTCTGGTTTTCACGTATGCTGGGGTGTGAGGTTAGGTTCTTCTGCTTGTGTGACCACACGTGGCTACCCACTGAGCCACCTCCCCAGCCCAGAGTCTTAGAATCACAGTGTGTTTAACCTTTGGAGGAACTGTTCACAAAGTGACTGTAGCACTTTCCGCTCACTCCCACCAACAGTGTGTCAGGTTTCCGCTTGATCCACATCCTTCCTGGCATTTGCTGTCATCCCTCGTTCTGAATATCCATCCTGATGTGTGTGAGCTACTTTCCCATTATCTTTTTTTTTTTTCTTTAGGATGTATTTATTTTTATTTTATGTGTATGTGTGTGTTTGCCCTTATGTGTGTCTGTGTGCCATGTGCATGCAGTACCCAGAGAGGCCAGAAGAGGGCGTCTGATCCCCTGGGACTGGAGTTAACAGTTGTGTGTGCTCTGAGTCAAACCCTGATACTTGGCAAGAGCAACAAGTGCTCACAACTACTGAGTCATCAATGACCGGCATCCTCTAGTTATCTTTTTCTCTGTTTCCCCAATAACCAATGATCTCCATCTTTTGATAAACTCGCCGACTATTTCTCGATCATCTTCGCTGGTCTCTGTTCAGAGACGCTGTCTTTCTCTTCTACTTGGACAATCTGAATTATTGAATTGCAAGAGTTCTTTATAGATTCTAGACCCACATTCCTTTACAAACATTTTCCTCATTCTGGTTTGTCCTTTCAATTTTTTTTTTTTTTTGATAGTGTCTTTTAAATCAGAAAGGCATAAATTTTGATGGGATACAAATTAATTTTTCTCTGGTTGCTCATGGGCTTTTGATGTCATCTCCAAGAAACCTGTGTCTAATCCAGTGTCATGATCCTCTGAGCCTTATGCTCACAGGTCACACATGTGGGTCTTTAATCGGTTTTGCATTAACGTTTCTCTCTGCGTTCCTGTCTGTTCTCAAGTGCTGTGACCTTGGCTACCATGCAAGTCTGAACAGAGCCCTCAGAACGTATCTCTCGGCCGAGTACAACCTTGAAACCTCCAGACATGAAGGCTTAGACATTATTGAAAATGCTGTTGACAACTTAGAGCCAAGGAGTGACAAGCAGAGATTCATGGAGATGTACCCTGCTGCATTCTGTCCACCAATGAAGTTTGAGTTCCAGTCTCACATGGGTGATGAGGTCAGTGACTGATTTCTTTTTGTAAGAGTCGGTTGTCTCTTCCCATGTCATTTATTATATCACATATTCTTCTTTTGAGACAGTGTCTCAAACAGGCCAGGTTGGCCTCAGATTCACTCTGTAGCCTTGGCTAGTCCTGAACTCCTGATCCTCCATCTCCCGACTGTTGAGGCTGTAATTTAAAAGCAACCGCACTCAGCTGCCTTGAAAAAAGATTTAGTATGGTGGGTGTGTGTGTGTGTGTGTGTGTGTGTGTGTGTGTGTTGCACCTGAGGGCGATGACCACAGAGGTTAGAAGAGAGTATCAGGTCCCCTAAAGCTGAAGTTATAGGTAGATGTGGGTGCTGGGAACTGAATGTGGGTCCTCTGCTAGAGGGAAGGAAGGAAGGAAAGAAAGAAGGGAAAAAAGAAAAGAAAGCCATTTTAACTGATCATAAATTATAGCAACATACATTATCTATGAACAGAGGAAACCAGGGAGAAAATTTATAGAGCATGTTATCAGTGATAGATAGGTAGATAGACAAGTAGACAGATTGTTTGAGTATGTATTGATAATTGATACATCATAGATATATGGATAGGTAGATAGATATAGATAGGTATAAATATGTCTGTACTACTATGTTTCTAGTCAGTTTTATTTTTATTTAGTAAATTACTTAATGAGAAATTATGAGCTCAGATTAAGCATCCTTCATCCCCAAATACGAAAGAGATGGTACAAATCTGCTCCAACATTTTAGGTTTTGGAACATTTGGCATTTAGGATTTTCAGACTTAGGGACATTCAACCGGTAAAGGCTATGTTAATATCCCCATGTCCACAGACCTCTGAAATCTGAAGCATTTCCAATAGGTGCAGTTCTTATAACAATGTGAAATTTTCATATGTTTTTAAGACAGTAACTTGCCTTGAACTTGCCACCCTCCTGCGTCAGCCTCCCAGTATCACACATGCCAATAAGCTGAACGTTTATTCTACCCATCATCTTTCCAACATCAAATAGTTGCTGTTTTCCTTTTCCATTGTGGATATGCTAAACACACAATGGTAAAAGTCACAGACATGCCTTCAGTCAGATGGTAAGAGTTTCCTTACTGATATATTAATGGGGTGGGTCTGTTCCCTTCCTTACGGCCTGTCTCTGCTAGGAAGCAGTAGCCTCTAATGTTTGGCTGCCCCATGAGAAGGAACCTTCGTCAGCCAGGACCATTTCTGTGGCAAGGAGGATTAAAAAGGAAGTGCTTGTTTCATGTGCCATTTTAATGATGCTTTCATTTTGCCCAAATCTATCATTGAAATCTTGCCCGAAATATCTTCTTCCAGTACCTAATTTGCCTTATGAAGTCTGTGGTGAGTCGTGTGGTTTAACTGGTACTGGCTAGCAGCCATGATTGAAAGGCGGCTTTGGAAAAAAAATAATAATAAGGCACTTCTGCCACAGGCAGGAGGCAGAGCTGGCTTGCAGAAACATCTACCTGGCTGCAGAGCCACACCCTAGCTGGCAAGCTCTGTGACACCCGCCACCCCTTTCCTAATGCCCATACAGTCCGCCTGGGCCATCCTTTACCCTCTGCTCAGGGCTCATTGGGATTCCAAAAGTAAGGCAGCGGCAGCAGCTCTCAGTCTCAGGCCCTGCTGCTCACAGAGCAAAGCTTCCTGCCACCGCCGTTCTCTTCCCTGAGAGCGCTAGGCCATAGCGGTGTTTTGTGCTCACCGCTTATGTCCAAATCTCTTTAAAAGTGAAACTTTAAGGTGGCTGTTAAAAGTGAAGACGTAGCCAGGCGTGGTAGCATATGCCTGTCTCAGCACCTGAGAAGAAGAAATAGGATTCTAAAAAGAACCTTTCTAAATGGAACAGTTGGAATCGAGAGAGTTGACGTGACTCGTGTATGTGGCATTTAAGTATGAGATTCATGGGCTCGATGGGCAAAGATCTGCAGGCCCCATGGCCAAGGGTGAGAACAGGGTGGGCAGACAAAGACAGATAGGTCCCAGGGGCTTCCCAGCCAGCCCGTCAGTCTAGCTGACATGGTAAACTCTAGGTTCCGTGAGAGACTATCTCAACACACTCCGGAAAGCAATAGATTAAACACCCCAAAGTTGACTGGTGGCCTCTCCAGGCGCACACAAACAGGCGAGCACATGCACGCATAGACACGCATTCGAGTCCAAGACCAATAAATAATCCTCATGCTTCTGAGGCTGGTGGTGGTGCCCGTCTTAACCACGCTCTCTGCCTCTGCATCAGGTATGTCAGGTCAGTGCCCAGCAGCCGGTCCAGGCAGAACTCATGCTCAGGAACCAGCAGCTGCAGTCCCGACTGGCCACACTCAAGATCGAGAACGAGGAGGTGAGTGTGCTCCCTGGGAGGAGGTAAGGGTGCTCCCTGGGAAGAGGTGAGGGTGCTCCCTGAAAGGAGGTGAGAGTGCTCCCTGGGAGGAGGTGAGGGTGCTCCCTGGGAGGAGTGAGGGTTCTCCTTTAGAGAAGGTGAGGGTGCTCCCGGGGAGGAGGTGAGGGTGCTCCCTGGGAGGAGGTGAACATGCTCCCTGGGAGGAGGTGAGAGTGCCCCCTGGGAGGAGGTGAGGGTGCTCCTGGGGAGGAGGTGAGGGTGCTCCCTGACCCACTGGGATCCGAACTCACACCTAAGCTGGAAGACCTTCTCACATGGCCTCAGCATCATTGTCCTTCTGAAGGCCATCTCCTTCAAGTGCCCTTCACTATCAGGGTTCCTCCAAGACTCTCCACAGAGGATAAATGCAAAGGTCCTGCATGCCTCTGTAAATGAATACTTGACCAGAGTTGACTTGTCTTCTTAAACGATAGCTCATATTGAAAACAGCTCCTTGAATTACCTAATTCATCACATATGACCAAAAATACAGTCATATGTAGAATACAAGTTAATTTGATCTTATCTTCTAAAATGAGAAATTCCCCCCTCGCCCCCTGCTTATGCCTTTCCGTAGTTTCTAAATTTTTGGTAACTGAAAGTGGGCATTGGTTATAAAATGAATGCCAAGAAATTCGCATTTGAAATAGTACCTGAAGTGGGATAGAAAAATGATTATTTGCGGACATACTTAAAAGTATAGACTATAAAATGTGAATTATCAATATATAGTGAATCTGGAAAACAGTTGCACAGTTCAGATGCTTGTTTTGGCCACCAAATGTATCAGACTCGCGCTCTCCTGCTATAAAAATAGGAAGCACAGATGGTTTTCCATTATTCAAGACTTGCAAAGGTGATTTATAGGAACCCAGAATTGGCTCTGTATTTGCAATGGCCTCTGATGTTACTGGGTCTGTGACATATGGGTATTGGTAGGGTTTAGGTATGGTTCCAGAACTCCGTGGTTCTGCTGCTTACCATCTCATCCCATGCCAGCATCCTTATCCAACATAGAAGATTATCTCTTCAATGGCTGGGCTGAAGTCTGGACCAACCATTACATCCAGGAAATGGAAATCTCTAATTGGCCAGACTTGATGCGGTCCTGTGATTGACAGCCCCAATAGAGGTTATGTAGAAACAGATAACTTCCAGAGTGTAGAATGTGGAACAAAAAGAACAGACTCAGACCAGCAAAGCAGATCCCTGGGGCAAGGGATGTAATTCACTGGCGGAGTGTTTTGCTTACACATCAATCTCCAGTGCCAGATGGATGATGTGTGGTGACTGGAGACTGTACTCCCAGCACTCAGGAGATGGGGGTGAGACAGAGGCAAGAGGATCAGAAGGTCAAGGTCATCCTGGGGCTACATAGCCAGTTTGAGGCCAGCCTGAGATGGATTAGGCCCTGTGTATAAAAAAAAGTAAGATGTAGAGAAGAAGAGGCTGGACAATTCATGTGATTATAGGATGCTTGTTGTGTTGTCGTGAGAACCAGAGTTCACATCCTAGCACCCACATGGCGGCGGGGGGGGGGGGGGGGGGGGAGAGTGCTCACAAATGCCAATAATGCCAGCTCTGGAGTCCAGCGCCACCTTCTGCTACCTCCATGGGCACCTGCACATACACTCACATAGACAGACAGACAGACAGACAGACAGACAGACAGACAGACAGATAGATAGATAGATAGATAGATAGATAGATATAGACAGATTGATGATGATAGGTAGGTAGGTAGATAGATAGATAGATAGATAGATAGATAGATAGATAGATAGACAGACAGACAGATGGTAGATAGATGATAGAAGATAGATGATAAATAGAAGATAGATAGCTAGATAGATAGTTAAAATTTAAAAAATAAATTATTTATTTGTTTTTATGACTTATCTCTGCTTGGAACTCCAGGGGATCCAGTGGCTGTTGTGGGTTCCCCAGGCATACACACACACACACACACACACACACACACACACACACACACACACACCGTGCATAACACAAACCCACACATACATAAAAACAAAAAAAGGGATATGTGTCTCTACACCATTGTAACCAGATCAAACCATACTGTGGAGTATTTTCTTTTCTTTTCTTTTCTTCTGTTGCCTCCATTCTTCCCAGAGAAACCAAACCAGCCCTCACTCAAGATGCAGCATGGGGGCTTTCTATGTAAAGCAGTGGTTCTCAACCTGTGGGTCGTGACCCCCTCTGGGTTCCATTGACCCTTCCACAGTGGTCGCCTAAGACCCTCTGAAAATACCCACATTTACATTACGATCCGTAACGGTAACAAAATCACAGTTAGGAAGTAGCAATGAAATAATGTTATGGTCGGGGGCCACCACACCATGAGGAACTGCGTTAAAGTGTCGCAGCGTTAGGAAGGCTGAGAACGGCTGGCGTGAAGTCAGTCCACAAACGAGCCTTTACAGAGGATGCCATGACTCTCCTTGATGTCATGATTTAGAGCTACAGTTTTGACTAGGTACCATGAACACCCACTGGCCTGCTGCAGTGTGCTGGCTCCCAGTGGATCCACCATATTTATGTCTAGGGCCTTTCAGTGAGTTTTTATTTGTTTTGTTTTGTTATATCTTGTTTTCATATCTTTCTGCTATTTCACTTGAAAAATACTTTCTAAACTCCAGGAAAATGCTGTGTTATACACAGGATCAAAGTTGGCTGACTACAGACTTGTTTTATAGGGCTTTGAAGTTTTTACTTTTTTTTAAATTTTTTTTAAAAAAATCAGCCAAGCAGTAGTGGTGCATATCTTTAATCCCAACACTCAGGAGGCAGAGGCAAGCAGATCTCTGAGTTCAAGGCGAGCCTGGGCTACAGAGTGAGTTCCAGGACAGCCAAGGCTACAGAGAGAAAGAAATCCTGTCTTGAGGTAGGGGCAGGGCGGGTTTCAGAAAAATCTGTCAAAAAGAGAAGTGAGACACCTCATCTCTACTTTGCCATCTCATTCACCCCACAGTTGTGTGTCTGGCCACTGCACATTTGAGCTTGTGACCCTTAATATTTACCCCATTAGGGCTAGGGAAAAGAAGCCCAGCCTCACGTGCCAGAAGAGGCAGGTGGTGTCTTTTCATGTTAACATTGAAAGGTTTGCTGTAGAGTCAGAGAACTGGAAACCGCGGGACGGTGAGCACAACCTGAGGCCTCTGGCTTGCTGGGAACTGTCAGGAAGAACGACTAAATTGGGCTCTTGGATTCAGAGTTCCAGCGGTACTGGGAGAGGAGAGGGTTTCTGCAGTAGACACAGAGGCCAGGGATGATAAAACAGGTTGGTCATCACCCCAGTTCTCCCTGAGGATGAGAGGATGAGGAAGCCGACATCATATAAAACAGGGAATTTTGTTCTCTGGTTCTCTTCCTTCCCTGAATGTCGAGGAGCATGCGTGACATTTCAGGTATTTTTCCAGGTGTGAGGGATGGAGCTGATTCCATTATGGTGAGCTCTGACTACCAGGAGACGCAAAGGTAGGAAGTGGTGTTCCTGGGAACAGCCAGGCTCTCTTTCCTGGTTTAGGTCCCTCTGTGGCTCTTGTCTCTGCCGTAAATAAGGAATTCGCTTCTGTCTTCCTCTGATAAGAGAAGGGACATAAAACTGACATGTGGGTATCAAACCAAAATGTGCAGGGAACAGAACACACAGTGATTCTCTTGTCTGTGCAGATGGTAAGCCCAAACTTGGATGAGAAAACTTTAGCTAACGACCTAGAGTTGTGAGTTCCGGTGACAAGATCACTGCTGAAGGGTAACTTCGATTGTGTAGACAGTTAGTTCAGTTCAGCAGAGTGTGGATCTTTTGCCGCATCTGTCGGCCAGCACTTGAAGCCCTGTGAGGTCACCCTAGGAAGAGAGATTTTAGACTAACCCTTGGAGACCCTTTTTGGTCCAAGGACAAATTGTCTTTGCCCTATACTGCTTTGTTTTAAAAACTCAGTTGCTCTCATTTGAAAACTGGAAGTTGTGTTGAGCATGATGGTAGCACACCTGCGATCCAGCACTTAGGAGGCTGAGGCAGGAGATTGACTGTGAATGCAAGGCCATCCAGGAATACATATGAGATACAAACGGAAGAAGATAAATAATATAAAGACAAGTTTTGCATAGAGTTATCAATATCCTTTTCCTAAAACCTCGAAAGACCTGGGCACATTGGGGGCACATCACCACAGGACAGTGATGGGGGCGGGCCTTCATGTGCCTCTCACCTCAGTCTCTCAGAGCTCTCTACTCTGTCCACTCTCCTCATTTCCACTCCTAATTTTCTTTTGTACAATGTCCGCCCTATATGAGAAGAGAGAAGCAAGAGATGTTTGTAAAAATGCACAAAAATGTACATCAGCTGAAGGTAAAGGTGTGGGAAGGGATCCGTTAGATTTGTGTTGGACGGACATGCAGAGGGGCTTGTGACGCTGGTTGTCACTTCGCAGCTTTACTGTTTACGTCTTAAAAGCTTTCTAAAGAGTTTCAGCTTCACTGCGCTGAGCACCTTCATCCCGAGACCTCAGCCCCATGGCCACATCCCCTGTAATCCTCACTGTGAACCAGCTGTTCTCACCCTTCCTAACGCTGCGACCCTTTGATGCAGTTCCTCATGGTGTGCTGACCCCCAACCATAACATTATTTCCTTGCTACCTCATAACTGTCATTTCGCTGCTGTTATGAATCGTAATGTAAATATCTGATAGGCAGGATAACTGATAACCACAGGATGAGAACCGAATAGTATAAACCTTTTCCAAACCCTTTCCCACCGACACCAACCTCTGATGTCATTTCTTTCATTTCCCTCGTAAGGATATCTGCCTGGGGTCATGCCTGTTGCTGCTCCTTTCCAAAGCCGGCCTCTGGCATGATGCCTTGGGTAGGGTAGTTCCTGTCACTTACTTAGCACCCCTCTTATTGTGCACCCCTGAAGACAGAGGGAGTTCGTGGGCTCGGAGATGGCTCCATGGGTAAAGGAGATACACAGGTGTGAGGACCTGGGTTCGGATCCCCAGAAACCACAAAAGGCTAGACACGGTAGCACAGTGCTCCTACTCAAGATGGGACATGGGGACAGGAGAATCACCAGAAACTCACGGGCCAACTAATTGGGCATATGTAGCAGTGAACAAGCCATCTCAAACAAGGTAGAAAATGAAGATTGACCCCTTACGTAATCATCTGACCTCCGTACGTGTGTCATGGTGCGTGCACATCTTCACTCACAGACAGGAACACAGACACACACATACACACACACACACATTTCTATGTTGAAGTGCTAATGTCCACGTTCAGTGTCTCAGAATATGACCTTATTTAAAGAAAAGATTTTTAAAGAGGTTGTCAAATTAAAGGCTGATCGTTGGGGTGGGCCCTCAGCAAATGTGGCCAATGTCCCTGTAAAAAGGTAGAGTTGGAGCCCAGAGACACCAAGGGAAGGTGACGTTTCATAAGCCAAGAAGAATGCTCTGAGACCAATCCTTCCCACCCAAGTCTGAGAGGATCTCTAACCTGGAGACCTGCATTTGACCTTGGACCTCCAGCTTCCCTGACTGGGCGATGACTGGTCTCTGTTGGTTATAATGGGTTGACAGCTTGCCTGAGCAAGCTAATACGGTGTATTTGGAGACAGAGACAAGCAAAGTGACTTTCAGGGTCTCTCCAAAGACTGTCCCAAGGACAAAGCCACCAAGAGCCAGCGTGCATAAATCCTACAGAGGGGATTTTTTGATGGCTCAGAGTAAGTGTTCGCTGTGCCAGGATGGAGACCTGATTCCAAATCTCCAGCTCCCACAGTATGAAAGCAGAGCATGGTAGTACATGCCTATACCGCCAGCCTGGGGTGGGTGGAGACAAGTGGATCCTAGGTGTTCACTGGATGGCTGACCTTGCCAACAGGATGAGCATCCAGGTCACCAAAGAGCCTGTCTCGGGGCAGGAAGACAGCCGGCGTCCTCTGCTGGCCCCTACATACTGACACACCGACCCACACACCCCAATAGTACAACACATACATGCGCATATACAAACTCACTAATGATGGTGATGATCACGTTTCTAATCCCCCTAACAGAAGTTACCAGTTACTCATTTTTATCCACAGGCTTGAGGAGAAAAACAGGTTTGTATCTTTCATGTGTTCCTTGTCAATTATTTGGAATTTGCTTCTACCGAACCCACCCACGTTTCCCCCGCAGCCAGTGAGGAGTCAGTACGAGTGCTGTGTTCGCTGTAGTATGTTTATTTCGGTGAATCCCCTCTGCGACTTATTATCATGGCTTGTGTCAGAAGCCGTTGTTATTCTTCACAGAGAGCATCCCACGGGATGAGACGGAGTCCCAGCCAGGGTGTCTGGTGGCTTCTGTCATTCCCTTCTTCTTCCTGGCAACTCCAAATTTGACTGTGACACCAGACACCGTGTCTGAGAAGGGAATTGTCTTGTGGAAAGAAAGCAGTTCATTTTGGTTCTTCACGCCCCTGATCTGTTTGGGTGAATTTGAGAACGCTGCTACACCTGGGTATCTTCGCCGTTGGAGCACAGTTCTAGTGAGATGTTGTTTTAGAACTGTTTTATTATCTCAGTGAGCATACTTTAATGAACAAATTCCAACCCCCTGACAGGTCACTTAGGACACACGACAGGCATGGATTTTAATTTTCATCCGTGGTGACTTCTGTTGGTTTAGTTCGAGGTCAGGTCTTCTTGGGAGGTTGGGGGAGTTTCCCGTCTTCTTGTCTTCGACAGCTGGCCTTTGGAACTTGCTCTTTGGTGATTGTTTTCATGTCATTGTTCTCATATTTTAAGCACCTTCCACTCTGCCGGTGTCTCAACATTTCTATGTAGCTTTTGAAGTTGTGCTCCACCTCACACTGCTATTTCTGGTCTCTTTGGTTTTTTGGGTTTTTTTTCCCCACTTGAGACAGTGCCTTAAAAAAATGAACCCTCCACTTCTGTTGCGTGAATGTTTTTCAAATGTGTCCTGGCAGCTTCCTTCCAGCTGTTTCTTCCCAACTCTCTCTCCACTAAGTTAAGGTCTCCCGACTATTTTCTGTCTGTCTGTCTTTTCCTGTTATTGCTCATCAGCCCCGCGACATTTTAGAAGCAGGAATCTGAGCCGACACTCCAGCTCTTACAACTTTCAGTGGCTCCCTACTGCCCTTCCATTGGGCGTGCCCAGCTGGGGACTTGATTGGCATGCCATTCTCCCCCTACTCATATGAAACTGCGTGTTGGGGTTCCAAGAGGCCAAGCTTGCTCCCTTCCATCTTCTGCCTTGAGTCCTAGAGCCTACTTCTTAACCCCCCAACATATGACTCAGAATTCAGCCTCCCCTGGTGCCTTCCCTGCCTCCCAAGAGAACGGCACAGACGCTCACACACATCTTGGTAAAATAAAGGAGTTTCCATGAATAAAGAGGGGATACCGTTTATTTAATAGTGTTTCATTCAAGTAACAGACTTTCCATTTCCTAACGCGAATATAAAACTCAGGGAGCTGTAAAAATATATCTGCCTTCAGTAATTACTGTTTTGTTTATGCATAGATACCTTAAATCATATAAAAAGTATGTTTTAATTTAGAAAGATGATTTAGTTCTCAATCAGCTAGTTTCATGAATTCTCCTCGCAGGTCTAGCTATTGTGTTTGTCACTGTATTTTTAGTACTCACGTGCATCCTTTCATGTCTGTTTAAGACACAATATTTTTAAAGCATGTGCATCGTGCCCATTTTAGGAATGTTTCCACAAATAACAAGAACACACTGGTCTGACCTAAGATAGTGGGTCTTCTAACCCTCATAGGTATAGGTATATAATCATGACCTTTGAGGTTGCTGCCTGTAGTCATGACTTTTTTAAACCAATGTTCAAATATGCTTTTTCACAGAAATGTCTGTTCTCTACGTTGTGCATATTCCAGGAACAACAAAATCTATTACATTCTCTGCATCATCTTTTTTTTTTCTTTTTTGAGACAGGGTCTCACTGTATGTAGCCCTGGCTGTCCTCGAACTCACTCTGTAGACCAGGCTGGCCTCAAACTCACAGAGATCCCCCTGCCTCTGCTCCCCTAGTTCTAGGACTAAAGATGTGAGCCACCAAGCATTCTCTGCATCTTCTTAAGAGATGCTGTAGCGTGCTCATTTTTTGGTATCCAGACTAGTATTGATTGATTGCTCTTACTTCCTAACTACACAATATGATGTTTTTTTCCTGCTCTGTGTGTGTGTGTGTGTGTGTGTGTGCATGTGTGCGTGTGTGTGTGTGTGTGTGTGTGCGTGCCATGACACATATGTGGAGGTCAGAGGACAACTGACAGTAGTCGATTGTCTTCTTCAACCAAGTAGGTTCCGAGGATCAAACTCATGTCCTTAGACATGATGGCAAGCACCTTTACCCGCTGAGTCTCAATGGCCTTGGGTTTTATTGTTGTTTTACGGAATCCAAAAGATTTCCACTTCTCACAGTGATGGTGTGGCTCACTCAGCTGCGTCTTGCATTCATGTCTCATGGTCCAGGACAAAGTACATGGAAAAGCATGAAGCCCATGCCACAAGAGCCAGCCTCCCAAAAGGAAGCGCATCCAGTACTTTGAGCAGTCATAAAATCCGGTCATTCTAAGTTGCTGGTGCCCTGTAAGCTTGGAAAAACAAACTTTGTTTTTGGAGACTGATGAAATTACTTTAGACCTCAATTAACTCTGCACAGATGTCTAACAAGGGCCAAAAAAATGCCTCAGTGCATAGAGGCACTTGCTGCCGCCGAGCCTAAAGACCTAAGTTTGATCTCTGGAACCTACACAGTGGAAGGAAAGTAGTGAGTCCCAGAGGTTGTCCCCTGACGTCCCCATGCACGCTGTGGCTCAAGCATTCCCACACACATACACACAATAAATAAATAAATGCAAGGTGTGTTAAAAAATTTTTACATGTGTAAGAAAGATAATTAGGTACTTGAAGTGATTTGGAAAAGCCATTAGTAATAGCTAGAAGAAATAATAAATACCAGAGACAGACCACAAAAGCTGCAAGTAATGGAATTATCAGAAACATGCTGCAGAAGAATTGCTTCCTGAATCCAGGGAGATGAAAACGAGCTGATGTCTCAGCAGAGAAAATGAGCAGTGAGATGAGAGACCGGGAAGTAACCACATAGAAACTGGAGAGCGAAGAATGACGGGAAAAGTGCTCCGAAGTGGTGGGTGGTCTGTAGATTAGACACGGCTGAAGAGTGAATCGCCAAAAGGGACAAATCAGATGGGGAAAAAAATCTAAATCCTACCTGTCAAATCAAAAGAATAGAAAATACGGAAGAGAAGAAAAGGATTACGAGGCAAAGAGAACACGGTGGAGTGTGCTGTTGCAAGTGGACTCTTGGAAAGGAAATTGCAGAAACAGAGGCAGTCGCTTAAGAGAGAAGGAGAAAAGCCAGAACTTAACAAATCACTCTTTAAAATTCTGTGCCTGTGTAGGACTGAGTCTGACAGCCTGAGTGTCTCCCTGGGACACATGGTGGAGAGAGAGAGCAGACTCTCTTGAGTTGTTCTCTGACCTCCATACTCTCACTGTAACACATGTGCATTCACACACACACACACACACACACACACACACACACACACACGAAACATATAGATATAGATATGTATCAGTGCCTATATATATCATTATGAAACTATAGAACCCAAGAATAAGTAGAAAGCTTTAAAAGAAGATGGAGGGGGGGGAGATTTCATTCAAAGCAATGACAGACTTAATAGTAAAATTTTTACTCAGCGGGAACGTGAAAGCCACAAAAAAGTGCACTAACACATTCCATAGTCTAAAGAACTGTCCAGCAGGAAAGTACCTTCAAGTGGATGAAATAGACTCAACTACAAAGAATTCCCTATGGTTACTTTTAAAATACAAGCAATGGAGATCAAGGAACCTATTAAATACCTGGATAAATCAAAATGAATATTGAATATATAAAAGTAATAATGTCTTAGTTAAGTATGTCTAGCTACTCACCTAATTTCCTATTGTAATGCATTATAAAGCAGTGTCTGAATTAGAGGCGAATGGAACTAAATTCTCTAGACTCTATATTATATGAGAAAATGAAAACCTGTTCATTTATGGTAGTCTTTGATAAGCATAAACTATGTGATCTTTCTTAAATAAAAACTGAATAGTAAGGTGACACTAAAAGATCTAAAAGCACCTAGGACATCGTATTAAATGTCCTTGTGACCGTGGGGTAAGAAAATGTTTCTTAAGTAGGACACAGAAAGCAGTAGTCATAAAGAAAAGGGCTGATACACGGGCGGTATCAAACATAGAATCTGGGGTCAGGAGGATGGTGTAGCCACTAAAGGCACTTGCCACAGAAGCCTCAGGACCTGAGCTCAAGCCTCAGAACCTATAGAAAAATGGAAAGAGACACTGACCCCACAAAGTTGTCCTCTAACCTCCAATCGAATGCTGGGCATGATTTATACACACACAATAAATAAAATATAAAAAAGGAGAAACCATATTCATCTAGACAATAATGAAGCTGAAATCAAGAAGGGGAAAATAATTAGTAACATGAATAACAAGACTCAGAGCCCAGGAGAACATTGATTGACACGTTTCAGAAAGTATCCCCACGGGAAAGATGCAGGGTACCTTTCACATCTGGTAATGGGCTCAAGCTCGTGCAGCAGGGAGATAGTTACGGAAACCACGTAAGACCACTGCACACCGGCACCATGGCTTAAATTAAAAAGACTGACAGTGCCAACTGTTGACAAGGATGTGGAGCCACAGGAACTCTCCACCAGGCTGGCGGGAGCATAAATAACATCCTTGTGGAGAGCAACCGGGCATTTTCCAGACATACCAATTCTCTCCATGTATGTGGAGCCCAGCAAGATTGTGTTCATCACACTATAATTAATCCATAAAAAAACCCAACTAAGAGTTAGTCATCTGTCAATCACGGGGTGAATTATGATTTGTTCTGCCAATAAATACTAAGTAGTGAAATACTATAGTCATGAGAAATGAATCTCGCTGACATTGAGCAAAAGAAATCAGATTTGAAGATATATGCTGTACTATTCTGTTTCTATCAAGTACCATCAAAATATTAGAAACCGAGGTAGTGGAGGGTTGGATATGTGGCTTCGTAGCGGAATGTTCAGCACATATGAGCTTCTGGCTTTGGTTCCCAATAAGGAAAAAAGGAAGCAAGGCAGGAGGGAGGTTAGTAGACATATTGAGAGGAAGAAAAATGTGGGGTTTTTACTTGAAGGACAGTCAGGGTGTTCATAAAGTACACTTTAGGTCTGAGAGGTGTTTACATAGGTGTGTTCACTTTGAGATTATTCATCGGGCTATATACTTAGGTCTGTGCATTTTTTTTCCTGTTTGTAGTCTTACTTTAATTTAAAAGGTAAACAAGAATGAAATTGAGAGTCTCCAGTGGTCTGTGAGGTTTATAAGGGTACCAATGGGTCATCTGAGGTCCAATTGGCCTGTCTCTCTTCCCCCACCCACCATGCTCTGAAGTAATCTCTCCCTGAGGAACAGACAGACTCTCGCTGAGAAGTATAAGGCTCACAGAACAATATGCCAATGAGCGAAATGCTTTTTCTGTTCCCAGGTCAAGAAAACGACAGAAGCCACCCTCCAGACAATCCAAGACATGGTCACTATCGAGGACTACGACGTGTCTGAGTGTTTCCAACACAGCCGATCCACGGAGTCTGTGAAGTCCACTGTGTCTGAAACCTACCTGAGTAAACCCAGCATCGCCAAGAGACGAGCCAACCAGCAAGAAACCGAACACTTCTACTTCATGGTGTGCCCCCTCTCTCTCCCCAGCCCCTCTCCACGGAGCCCAGGGCGCCTCTCTAATGATGCCCAGAGTCTCCTCGAGGTCTGGATTTAAAATATGGTCACCTGTGCACCCTCAGAGTTTCAGATGGAGGCAGTCTGGGTAGACATGGGGAGTTGGGATTTCTCTAAAACAGACTGGGAGGTGGGGGGGGGGGGGGGGAGCGGGGTTTGAGCAGATGTGAGGATGTCTTACTCCATGGTTCCTCCACCTTGGTTTTTTGAAACATTTCTTTCTGAACCAGGAGTCAACGTGGCCCATAAGCACCTGGGATCTTCCCACCTCCCCTCCACCTTAGTGTGGGGATTACTGATACACACTGCCACACTCTGTGCTGGAGATCTGAACTCAGCTCCTCCTGCCTGCACGGCCATCCCTTTTTTCCCTATCCAGGTTTTTTCCAATTTTACATGGGTCCATGTCACGAGGGAGTTTGCTAAAATGCAGCCGTTTCAACAGGTCTGGGGAGGAAGACCCTGGAGCCTGGGAGTCCAATGGGCTCTCAAGGGCTGGTTGACTCCACTAGACTAGAAATCATACATAGAGTAGCAGAATTCTAGTAAACACATAAAGCAACTAGGCTCTAGTGCCCCTCGGGGAAGTCCCAGAACACTGGATGGTTTTCAGTTTTTACCTTGCCTTTTACAGAAACTCCGAGAGTTCTTGGAAGGCAGTAATCTCATCACGAAACTTCAAGCTAAGCATGACTTGCTGCAGAGGACTCTTGGAGAAGGTCAGTCACAGGGAGTGAACGGGGAAATGATTTGGCCTGAGTGTTGTGTCATGAATGTTCTTTGTAGAGTGTGAAGTAAGTATGTGTGTGTGTGTGTGTATGCACGCGCGTGCGCAAATGTGTGCATACGTAGCCTCAACTTATAAATAGAGAATGCTGTCATACATTTAGATTCAGTTGACCTGTCTCACTGATAATTATGATCTCTCTTGAAGCCATTTCAAGCTTAGAGGTAAATTCAAGGAAGAGTAACTCCAGTGAGGAGGTTCCTTTGGGGAAGGACCCATACCTACTGACCCCAATCTCTGCTTCCTCTACCTTGGGCTTTTCTGCCCTCCAATGTCACCCCTGTCCATTTGAATGGACTGGTACCTGTCCCATCTTTTACCTTTGGCAATTCTAGAAACCAGTTTGTCCAGTCTGGGCGATTTTCTTTTTCTTCCATTAGGCATTGTTGGTAGTTGAGAAATGATCTGATGGTGTATATCTAGATTGCTATGTGTGGTAACCAAAACAATAGCATTAATACTAACAAAGATTCTCAGAGCCACACATTGTTCTGAACTACAGTCTTAACTGGGTACCATTAGCTTCCTCATCTTTACAAATGAGGAAACTGAGGTGGGGTGGATACAAGCTAAGGGGACTATGTAAACACATGGCTTCCCCTTTTTGTCTTCATCAAATGTATAAAGGAAAAACAAATATATACAGACAAAGCTCTAACTTAGTCAAGTGTCCGGGTTCTTTAGATGGGTTCTTCTTTACACTAGATCCTGATTAATGTGGGAAAAAGTAAAAGAGAAACTGCAGGATGGGGTGGGAGATTAGAGGATGGACTTCGTGAATGACTGGGTTCAAAGGAGATTCCCAGGGCTACAAAGGTGGTTCAGCCATTATGAGCACTCACTGGGATCTGAGTTCAGCTCCCAGCACCCACATGGTGGCTTGCTCCAGTTCCTGGGGATCCGATGCCCTCTTCTGGCCTCTTCAGGCACCACACACACACAGACACACAGACACAGACACACACACACACACACACACACACACACACACACACACACACAGAGTGCACTTACTTATGTACACTGCTACACATAAAATAAAAATAAATCTTTTTTTAAAAAAAGAGGTTTCTGTCTTACACTTAAGTCCTTGCCTCCTACATTCTGGAACCTTCCTTGCCCACAAGGCAGTGTATCTACCACTTTACCTTATGGTTTGCTCCAAAGAACCTGTCATCCTCAAGGAATGGCCACAAGGCAAAAAGTTGTCATGCACGATCTCGGGGCTCCCCAGGGTCTGGGTTGAAAGGCAGTCATACCTAGGAAAAAAGTTTTTTTGTTTGTTTGGGTTTTTTTTTGTTTTTTTTTTGGTTTTTTTTTTTTTTTTTTTTTTTGGTTTTTCGAGACAGGGTTTCTCTGTGTAGTTTTGCGCCTTTCCTGGGACTCACTTGGTAGACCAGGCTGGCCTTGAACTCACAGAGATTCGCCTGGCTCTGCCTCCCGAGTGCTGGGATTAAAGGCGTGCGCCACCACCGCCCGGCTGTTTGTTTTAACTATTAAAAAGCATCCAAGAAAAATAAAATAACCAAATGCAATGTGTCAACTTTAAAATCTGAACCAAAGGCAAAACTTATGAAGGCCATTTTAAGCATAATGGGAAATGGATATAATCTATATGTTAAATATTATTGACTTAATTTTCCTATGTGTTATAGTGATACCATGGTGATAAAGAAGAATATTCTTATTCTTTAAAAAAAAATTGCTGAAGTGCCACATTGTCCAGAACTTACTTCGCAATGGCATGGCTCAGGATTTTTAAAAGGAGACATACATACATACATATGTGCATACATACATACAATTATGAATTCTAAGTGAAAGTGTCAACATATTCCTTGAACTGTTCTTTAATCTCTTCCGTAGGTTTAAACATTATTTTTAGCCTTTTTATCTCTGAATAGTTTTCTTGTATAATTATGTCCTGGTTGTGTGTGTGTGTGTGTGTGTGTGTGTGTGTGTGTGTGTGTGGTTTTTTTTCTTTTCTCTCATAATAAATTCCCTGTTTTCCTCCCATTTTTCACAAGTGCCCAATATTCAAACAATCCCTCAAGGCCCCTTGCTGACCCCCCCCCCCCAGAGCATAATGTCTCCTCAGTGCAGAGAAATGCTTTGAATGATTTTAGACCAAACTCTCCCTCTGAGACTGAGAGCCACCGTGGACATGGTGAGGTGGAGGGAATTGAGCCGTGGGTGTGCTCACTCTTGGCGCTGTGCTCAGGCAAGTGTTAATGTGGCTTGGAGCAACATTCTGAAGCTTTTATGGTCGTCATTCAGGATAAATTCTTTCATGTCTCCTAGAGAGAAAAGCCCCACTGGTTAATGTTATTCTCCATGTCATTCTTGGATCGGGCTACATTTTGGCTTTGTAGACTGAGACCGTTTGCCAAAGGCTGTCCTTAGCCACTCTGTGTAAAGCTGTCACACCTTGTGAACACTCAGCCAGGAGTCCTTTATCTTGGAATTTCTTTCAGTGGGCTCCAGTGTCCCCCATGACATAGCTTCGTCACACTCAGTTAAGTCTGTAGAAGGGGCCTGGGTGGTTTTCATCAGGGTAGCGTGCCCTAGCGGGTACAGACCTCTGCCGCTCTTAGCCCAGTTAACTTGTGCCAGCTTGCCAGAACAGCTGCTGGCCACTCACTGCTGCTGGGTTTGACCCTCCAAGAAAACTGAGCGCAGGAGACACACCCCACTTTTAAAAAGGTTCAAGCCATGTAAGCCTGCTGGCTTTCCACGCAAGCCCTGTTCGTGTTAATAGGCTTACAACAAAGGAGACTGACTAGGAGGGCTAAGGGCGCCTGTCCCATGGAAAAACAGTCCCATGGCGAGCCCTTGGGAAGGGATCCAAGTCCCCATCTGGTTAAATAAGGTTAGTAGTCCAGGGTTAAGTGCTGTGTTTGGGGACTGGCTTGACATTTCGGAGAGGAATACCTCTGAATTCTCCCAGACCAGCTGCTGCAAAACTGCCTTCATAGTAAAAACAAGTACCTCGGTCCGGGGATTTAGCCGTGGATCGTGCACAGCTGAAACTCTAACGGCAGACATGTGTTTGGCCGGCCTGGCCGCCTGCTCTTGGCCGGGCTACCCGTGGCCCCGGCAGTTCGTCAGTTTACAACACAGCGAAGCCACTCAATCAGACTCCCAAAGCGGCATTCTCCAGACTCAGACTCCCGAGACTTTAAAAAGCCCAGAAGTAAAAGGAAGAAAACATGTGGGCTATGGAAGCCACGCTCGTCTCCCCCTCCTGGATCTTTTTAGGGGAGATCATTTCTTTCTTTCTTTCTTTCTTTTTTTTTTTTTTTTTTTTTTTGAATGGAAGTTAAATCGGCCACAGTAAATGAGATATGTATCTATAAAACTGGGGCATTGAATTTTTTTTCTTTCTGACTAGTAATGAGTCTTCATGTTCACATCAGGTTCTTTGTGTGAGGTATTTGGAGGTAAGAGGGTGAAAGTAGCTGTACAATTTTTGCTAAACAGAAAATGTAACAGTGGGAACCAAGCTCTTTATTACATTGTTTCTTGTCCTAGGCATAATGTTTTTGACAAAAGAATCAAGTAGGTTATCTTGGAATAATCAATTGTCTGCCTTTGAGTACGAGTACAACTATTCTTTCAGAAGAGAATCAGATTGTGAATAATTATGGTTTTTTACAAAAGCTCTCTGGTCATCGATGGAGTCAAGACAGGAAATGGGCTGGAAAGTAGCCACCACGGTGACTTCATCAGTCCCTCATTAGGGGACAAACCAAAGGTCCAAGTCAAGCTAGGCATATTTTAAATATTATTCTCTAGGTTTTTTTTTTCCTCTTACCTTAACTTGCCCCCAACCTTCATTTTGAATAAAATGCATTTAAGCGTGAGAAATAATTCACTTCAGAATTCTGAAATAAAATGTAAGAGGATTAAAAGAAGCCAGTGATCCTGGATTACAGTTCCAGAACTTGGAAGGTGCAGTCCCAGAACTCAGAAGACTTCAAGGCGAGCCTGGGATACAGAGCAAGGACAGTCTCTACCTCAGGAACAACCCTCTTCTTCCTCCCTACCCTCCACCGAATAAATAGTCCAAGGAGCTGTTTGTACCCAAACAAAAAACTTAATCCTGGATCATTTATTTTTTCCCTCCAAGTGGCTTATATGGTGGGCTGTAGTTTTTAATAATTAAATAAGCTTCCAAAGAAAGTGGCCGAAATCTAATCCTCAGACCACTAGAAGCTTCGGCATTTATTTAGGAAGGCGAGTCTTCCTTGCTTGTGTGTTATTGGTGATGATACTTATTAAACCTATTAATGATGATACTTATTAAAAAATAAAGCACCACTCATTTGTTGAGATGCACTCAGGACCGTTATCTGGAAAAGCCGTCCATGTGGCCGTGCAGTTACGCGGTAACTCCCATGACATTTGCTCTCGGTTCATTATTCAAAATGTATCTTGTATACGTTTTTAATTTTTTATCTCAGATGGGCAACCATCAATGGAAGAAGCAAAATAATAGAATTCATCTTATCATTTGTCTTTTTCTCAATCTAGAAAATAATTGGTTGGGATATTTGAGCAAAAAAAACAACAGAATTTCCCAGCTAGTAAAATATTTCACTTCTAATAACATCAGTTTCTCTAGTATCGGACCATGTGAAAGTGACCAGATGGTGCGCCTCACCTTAAATGTGTAGATAGTCACTAATCTGCGCAATCACGTAGCTGGGTGTTTTTTTTAATTTAATCCATTATATTTTTATTCTAGCCCTAGTGGGCAGATAGAAGTATACGCCGGGTCCATTCCTTCCTTCTAGGATTGTTCACAAAGTGTTTTCTGGTGAGAAAACAGAAGTCAGGTTTGAGTGTGGATGTGCATGTAGCGTTATGTGTTTGTCCTTGTGGATATGTGCCCGTGTGTGCAGGCATGTATGTCCACAAGCCTGTGGAGGCCTCAGAGGTCAGCAGAGAATAGCTTTCCTGATCACTCCGAGACAGGATCTCTTACTGACGTAGGAGCTCACCAATTGGCTAGGTTGGCCATGAGCTCCAGGGATCCACCTGTCTCTACCCTGAGGTAGAGACTGTCCTTGCTCTGTATCCCAGGCTCACCTTGAAGTCTTCTAAGTTCTGGGACTGCACCTTCCAAGTTCTGGAACTTCAATCCAGGATCACTGGCTTCTTTTAATCCTCTTACATTTTATTTCAGAATTCTGAAGTGAATTATTTTTCACGCTTAAATGCATTTTATTAAAAATGAAGATTGGGGGCAAGTTGAGAGGGGGTTAGACGTGTGCCCCCATGCTTAGTATTTACATAGACGTTGGGATCTGAACTCAGCTTCTCATGCTTGCCTGGCAGGCACTTTCCCAACTGAACCATCCTCCAAATGCAGAGACTTAGCTTTGCATGCGTGCATGCGTGTGCACGCATGCGTCTGGGTATGTTGAGCATTGAATTCACAGCCTCTTGAATGCTCAGTGAGTGCTCTACCACTGAGCTACATCCCCACCCCAACCACTACATTTTTTAAAATAGTGTAGTACAGTGCTCGGGATTTCAGAACTGTAATTAAAATAAGCCTCAACCCTAGTGCCAGACCCATGCCACACTAACGCGGCCTGGGACGGGTCGTGTTCTTAGGTGCTCTGTCTCTTTTATAAAATAAGAAAAATAATAGAAGCTACTTCATGAAAGTTATGAAAACTGTGAGTTAACGTACTGAATATAAAGTGCTCAGGCCAGGTGTGGTCATACACACAAATACTGCCAGAACCCAGGGGCTGAAACAGGAAGAGCCGGAGTCAAGAATTCTAGGCTAGCCTGCATACCAAGGTTACATGGTGTCACTCTGTCTCAAAATTAGTAAGGAAATATACAGTGCTTCAAACACTGGACAGAACTTGTTGCTTATATAATGCTTAGGACATGTATTCAAATAGTTTTCTGGTCTGTTTTTATTCATATATCACACTGATGTCATGATAAAGCACCGAACAATACAGATGAGCCAGATGGTGTCTCTGCCCTCAATCCTCCGCTCATCCCACTGCTTCACGCATGCTAGGTAGTCTCCGCCAGCTCCTCTGGCCTCAGCCCAACCAAAATGATAGACACTCTCTGCTTCGTCTGCCCTCGCCCAAACCCAGTCCAGCCCAGCGTCCTACAGGCGTTTCCATTAGGATAGCCACAAGGTACCACATACCACACGCAGCTCACTCCAACTCTGGCTAGAATCTGATCTTTGCCAAAACGTGGGTTGGCTCAGATCTATGTGAAGAAAGGTGACCTCTGATAGCATGCTGCCCCCTGTTTAATGGACCCATATCAAGTATTTCATGTTACTTGTTATTCAAGAGTGGATAATAGAGAGAGGGGCGCAGCAGTGGTCTAGGAGGGTTCATTGACCATTCGCACCTCCCACTTGTCCTGTCTTGTGGGTCTGAATCACTGTGTCATGTGATGGGCAGGGCTCACCTGTTTGTGCTCCACCATGGCCTTTCTCTGCTAGCTGTAGTTTCAGACTCCTTCAGAACCGTGACGTCATTTTTGCAGACAAACCAGATGCATGGTTCTCCTCTCCCGCACCTTACCACCCTGTCCCACCCTGAGTGCATGAAGAACAGACAGCCGCCGTGGATGTTTGCACACTTGAAATGAACGCAGACTGTGGGCGTGCTAGAACATGTCGGTCCTGTTATTTGCAATAAGAAGGTCATATGTATGCGTGAGAAGCAGCGGGTGGTTTAGATGGCGGAAGTCTATGAAAGACTTGGAGCTTACTTGGTGGTCGATTGTAGAACAATTTAATGCCTTTGGATGATGCTGTCTGTGTCAGTTTGGAATAGGGAACACAAGCTCCCTCCCAGTGCCATGATTTCACACCCCAGAAAGAATACCAGCATAGTCTATGGGAAACTGAGTTGACCCAACCCTGTTTGCTCTTCTGTCAATCAGAACAGCGTAAATCACTGGCAGGAGCCGGGAGCTTTAGATATGCTTTGGTGTGGTTTGTGTTTGAACTCAAAGATACAGTCAGAGAGCTAGTTCTTGTTTAAAAAAAGAAAAAAAAAAACTGCCTCGAATTGCCAAATGGAACATGTTTCTCTAGCCCATTGAATTTGTTAAATTTTGGATTTAGATTTTGTGAAAATCATGACTTTGAATTATTTGTTATCATACACCATTCACATCTTTTCTACCACAAGATCTGAAACTCGTTCTTAACTCAGTGTCCTCAGACAAGGGGACCAGTGATACACAGGATTATCAAATCGAACCCACTGATTCCACCCAGTTTACTAATTTATCTTATTATTTTTTTTTGGCAGGTCATAGAGCTGAATATATGACTACAAGGTAAGAAAATATTTTATCTGTAGTCTGTCTCGCTTTCTTTTCTCCTTAACAAAAGCAGTTAATAACTCCAGAAGATAGTCTGGGCATGACAAAGCACAGCACCCTGAGATGCTTGGGTTCACACCAGGTGACGTGTGTTGTATCTGACACAGCCGAGGTTGTCCTCAGTGGTAGACAGTAGTACCAGAGTTGGGTGGGCTTAATTGATCTAATCCCAAACACATTAACTTTTTGGATAGACTGATGACACTTTTGACTTGATAACTTAGTTAACATGTGATATGGGATGTGTACCAACTGCGTTAGTAAATAGAAAGAATGGCCTACTTCCTGCTCCTGTAAAAATGTCACTTCTAACATGGACCGCCTATCACACATCCCTCCACCCATCCGTGAAGGACTGACTATAAAGCTTCTTGCTGGAACATTTGGAAGCAGATTCTGATTTGAGTTCAGGGACGTTTGTGGCAACTTTGGTTTCTCTATGGTGTCAGCCGTACAACAGGCTGACATCATAGGAGTTGACATAGCAAGACTTCACATTTGAGGCTGAGTTCTAGTGGACATAAGAGGCACCTGAAGCCTTTCAAGACAGTCCTCTAGTTTCCGAATATGATGCTAGGATGCCCTAGGGTGTTGTTCATCCCGGGGACCATCGTTGGCCAGGTTAGCAGATTTCCAGGGATGGTCAGAACCGCCTTCCAAGTGTAACTTTCCTGTGCAGGTTAGGCAGTCCGGAGCCTGCTTTAATTGGTTCTTGCACACGGGCCTACGGGTCCACCTGCCTGGACACCCCACTACTAGGTACCAGACAACCAGGAATGTCCCCCCTGCTCCAGAAGCCATCAAAATCACCCCATCTCTACAATTCAGTTGTTACTTCCCATGCTCTTCTCATTCCTTCCCTTGAAAACCACGGCGAAGGGGAGGTTTACACACATACCTGCTCCTCCTCCCTGTCTCCTGCCCAGCCTTCGAGCTGCCCCCTGTTCACACCCACTCCATGGCAGAGTGCCAGGGCACACCTGTGCCTCTGCGTTCTGGTACGCAGCTCTGTCTCTTCAGGGCAGTCACCTCTTGGTAATATAAAATCGGCATTGGACAACATTTATAAAGAGAATGAAAAGGTGACGTCATCCGGTAGATCTGATGAAACTTTTGGCAGCTTGTGTGAGTTCCTCACGCCTGCCACACTCCTTCCTTCATGCACAGCGTGGAGTTTAGTGTCTAAAAGCATTTCAGAAATGTTCACTGCGGAAGGACAAGGTGTGCTGCCCGGGGGAGGTCTCCACACACTTCTGTGTCTTTGCGAAGGCTCCTTTTAAGCGCCTGAGCACCAGGGGACTTGAGCTGCCGCTGGCTATACCCTCCATTAGTCACAGCCCTCCTGCTGGGAGATTCTGAGGGTTTAGCCATGAAAGGCTGTATCAGCAGGTTTGTCCCGTTCACACGTTGATTGCTGTGCTAGTAGCTAATGATGCTCTTCAGGGTTTCACATAAATTCTTGGGATTTCTATTTCTAACCTGGGCTTTGCGCACTGGAGCCAAATGAACTTAAAAGGCCACTCATCTAAAGAACAGGTTCACAAAGGGCGTGCACAGTGCGTAGGCATGGCGAGCCTTCTCCAGTCTGCCTTGCAGAGTTAGTTAACCGGCAAAGATGCAGGAATTGAGTCCGGTCATCTTGGTCCTCTAGAGGAATGAACAGGAGTAGCCTCCTCGTTCCGATGATAGCACAAGGGAAGTGATGCCAGGGTTTGCCAGCTTAGCCCGTGGCACACTGGGTGTGTGTTAGCAAGCCTGGAAGCTTATCCACCAAAGCCAACAAGCAGGAGAATCCAGAGCAGCACAAATATGTGTCATCTACTGCCGCACGGATGTGCGGGCAGGGGCATCCTGCATTCTACCAGAAACGGTCACTCAGATGAATCTGGGCTTCACACTCCGAAACCACATTGAAACCAATCCCTAATTTTCTCAGGGATGACCTGTTAATGAAAATGTTTACATAAAATCAAATCCCATTAATGCATGAGGAATACTGAACAGATGCGATGTTACCTGCATTGGAGAATTATGAACTGACTAAAAACATTTAAATTCTCATTTGGAAGTCTCTCGGAGCCCTATTATAATTATGTTTTGGTGTGTGATTCACCAAACAAAAACCTGGCTTTATAACATTTGGCTAAGTAGCTCACAATAGCAACTTATAATACCATTTTTTAAGTAAACTACAAAAAAAATAAAAATGCTAGTTCTCACACACAGGAATACCGTAGTCCAGATGAACAGTTCCTGTGCTTCTGATCCATAAATAAAATCAAACTGAAGGAAAATGATGGGGATGTTTGCTCCTGGGCTGGGGTGGGGAAGGAACCCAGGGTCCTCTGGTTTTATTATTTTGATATGACCTAAGGGTATTTCATTTATTGTCTGATTTCTGCCATGCTCAGTAATTATATTCCATTCCCTTAGGCCTCCAAACGTCCCCCCTAAGCCCCAGAAACACAGGAAGTCCAGGCCCCGCTCCCAGTATAATGCTAAGTTGTTTAATGGGGATTTGGAGACATTCGTCAAGGTACTGACTGCACCAGCCACCCTCGTGGCTGACCTCCACGCTTCTCACTATAATGGTCTCAGCCTCCCGTGAAGGAGGCAGGTCATTATGTCGAGTCTGTCCTGGGGCTCTTTGCTTTCCCAGAAAAAGCAATATAATATTTCCTGAAGTCAGAGAGGAATGAATATTTGGATTGAGAACCTTCTGGAGAAAAAAAAAAATTAATGCGGACGATATTATCATATGGGTAAAAGAAAATGCCCCCCCTTTTTTTTTCTTTTTCCAAGCCAACATTTGTAGGAAAAAGAAAAGATAAACTTGATAAAATATTTTCTCCTTGCTTGTGCACATGAGATGGCACAGTGTATATGTTTTTAAATCTGTCGTAGCCTTGCTCTGAAGCAAGGCACGAGTCTGGCTTTCTCGTGACTTAAGGAATTCATTATATTGGACAAATTTTGTACAGCCCTGAAGTCTGTATCTTGTATCTCTGCTGTGTTTATCTCTGCCTTCTTTCTCATCCTGTATTTCTGATAATGCTTCTAGCCGGGGACGAAGGAACTCTCACGCCAGACATCAGGTATTGTGCCGGAGGGAAGCGAGGGTCTCTCTGCGCTGGCATCATTTGCAAGTCATAACCATGCTTGGCTTTCATTAGAGTTTTTAAGGTCTTTAAGAGAAAAATGTTTGCAGTTAGAAATTAGACAGTTAATAAATGGGCTTTACTTAGAAAAACCTGTGGGAAGCAGACACTAATTGAAACGGAATAATACTTACCAATTAGAGTGGACGTATCAATTTTTACCTGATACGTTTGGCAAATGCCTCCAATTTCAGCTAGGGAAAGTCAGTGCTAAATACCAAGTGCATATTTAATATTGAATTATGGATTTTTATGTAAATTGTATGAAAAAGAGATGTTCCCATTAGAGATAACATTTCATGAGATGGGCTACAGTGGTTTTTTTGTTGAGTTTTTTTTTTTTGGCTTTTTGAGACAGGGTTTCTCTGTGTAGTTTTGGTGCCTGTTCTGGATCTCGCGCTGTAAACCAGACTGGCCTCGAACTCACAGAGATTCACCTGGCTCTGCCTCCCGAATGCTGGGAATAAAGGCATGTGCCACCGCCGCCTGGCAGGCTACAGTGTTTTTGATGACTAACTATAGTAGAAAAATGACGTTTTTAAATATTTCATAAGTTCCATAATTTGTAAGTTATAGACATCTTAACTTCTCTAAAGATAGATCTATTTGATAAATCTGTGCACTAACAATGAAAAGGCTTTATTAATGTATGTGTGTGCCGTGTACAAGGCACTTAAATACATTCATGCTTGTGTGCATACAGAGGGAGAGAAATCAGAAGCCACTAGAAGCCTTACAAGTGAGACCTTTACCCTGGGATAAAGTGAAGGGCCACTGAGCAGCCTGCACAGCAAAATCACCAAGCCATTGCCGAGCCTCAGTTCCTATTGACTCTAATTGAATATAAAATTATTGTCGAACTTGACTTGATTATCTAGCGTCCCAGCCCCTAGCTTATGGGCAGGAGCCAGTTAAACAGAATGAGGGCAAACAGTCAAAGGAAGAGAGTAGGCTGTGCCCTTGATGGCCTGGCAGGGAGAGAGAAGGCAGACAAGCCACAGAGGCCGATGAACCACTCACTCTGTTCCCGTTGCTGGTGTGGTGTGAGACCAGCTGCTTAAGACGATGCACGTATTAGAGACTTTGAAAATTCCTTGCTAAACACTGCCAGTTAAAGGCAAGCAAACTGAGGAAGCGAAGAAGCACTAAGGTGTAGTCAGTTTGTGAAAAATCCGTTGTGTGAGCTGTGCCGAGGAAGCACTGAGGTGTCACTGGTACCTGGGAACCCAGAGGGACTGAGATCTCGCTCTGCACTTCAGGAAAGTGCTCCTGAGCTCTCCCAAAATGCGCCACAAAAAGGCAAGAGCAAAACCACCTTCCCATGGGGAAACGGAGACACAGAGAGATGTTTGGATGGAGGTGGCAGGAAAACAGCCCATAATCTCACTCCTTGTGAAATATTTTCAACCCAAACATCTGGCACCCATGAAATGAAAATGCTCGTTGTATTTTTACTACAAAGTGCACTATGTCTTAAATGGGATGCTGATCTTTGTTAAAAGATTAACTGTCATCTAAGTGGATTTCAAGACGAAAGTGTTTAGTACAGCACCATGAAGATGGAAGACTTTGTTCAGAACTTTCTGAGTGCAAACAATTTTCTTTTCTTCTTGGGTTCTTTGTCTTCCTGCTGAGTTCGGCAGAGATGTAAACTAAAGTTCCTTCCATCACTCACTCTTAAGTATTTGTTGCTCTCTTAAGTTGCAGTGTGACATGAACCGTCTGTAAAATGTTACTTCCATTAAACCATGCTTGTGTCTTACAGAAAAAGACCCCTTCGTGTATTCAGTAAATTTTCATGTCATTACCCCACTGTTCATGAGCCAACTAGCCGTCACTAAAAATGTGTTTTCTTTTTTAAGGCTCTTCTTTAAGGAATTCATAAAACGTATGCTCCTCAACGAAATTAATGAATTAGAGAAACCCAATACAGTCTCCAGAAGTAATTGGAACATTAAAGGCTTTATACGCTGGTTGCCTTAAAGCTTGAAAATAAAACTGTGTCTTAAGAAGCGCGTTGCCCACTCTGGAGACGATAAAGACAGTGGGAAGAGTTTGGGCTGCTGAGATGCATTATTCCCAGTCTCCCCTGCCCAGCTGGCCTGGGAAAGTTAACGGGTCTGAATTGTCCTAGTGTGTTAAAACCAAGTTTGGAATGAAACTCCTCAGGAGTGTGTGCCCGACACCAGCTAATCCCTTTCAAGTCTCATGTTTCCTGGAAAGATCTAATTCCTAAAAGAGTGGTCTTAAAAGTCCATGAGAAACATCATCCCTGGTCTTTCTTTTTAACTCACAGAGTGCATGCCATCAGTACATGTTTAACTGGCCTCTGGGCCCTTCATCTCATCTGCCATCCTATACACATGGCTTTTAAAGCATTTCCAGCATTCAGTAGAGGATGGTGACCATTTTACAAGGTGTGGACCAAGAAGGCCAAAGTGGTCTTCCTTGTCTTCATCCTTAAGACGGGCTGAGTGTATGAGGCTAAGTAAGTTCTGATGCAGACTAAGTAAACATGTAACACGCTTTCGTTACCCATAAGATAATCATCCAAGTGGTGTGGTCTTAGCGATGTGGTGGAGAGGGTCCTAAGAATCCTGAAGCAGCAAATTAGACAGAAGATGCCGCAGTTGAAATACACGATATTCTCCCAACGTGCACCACACTGACTGTCTTGAGTAATAACCTCTTAAAATGAGTTACTCATTTTGGGCATGTAAGTTAAAGCTAAGGAAAAGACATGAAGTAAGGTCTTGATGTTGTGGTTCTTATCTGAACCAGCGGAGTTATCCATTCTAGCCTCCAACTCAGCCTCCTGGCTGGGGGAATGATAGCCACCACTCCCAACATGAATTCGCTTCTCAACATACCTAGGATATCTTGTGTTAAATTTTAGCATTTAATTTAGCTTGCTTCAGAACTGAAATACACCTTTGTCTCAGTATGTATTTTTTCACTCTTCTTGTTGTTATTAGTTCTTTCTGGAGGATTTTTAGAGGGGTATATTTGGAAAAGGTCACCTGACTGGGGCAAAAGCCATGCTATTGACTAAACTGTGAATCTTATTTCTCCATGGGACTCAGCCTTCTCCTCTGACATTGGCTGGTTTCTGTCTCTCTCCCCAGGACTCAGGCCAGGTTATCCCTCTAATTGTGGAAAGCTCCATCCGGTTCATTAATCTCTATGGTAAGCCCATCTTCATGGGATCCTCATTTAAGAGCAAGTAGTGGGTTTGTTTCAGTAAGCATGTCCTTTTGCTGGCGTTTTATTCTTGAGAAAAAAAGAGAGAGAGAGAGAGATGTGTGGGGTGTGAGGAGGAAGTTTCTCTCACTCTTCCTCTGTCGCCCATAGGTCTTCAGCATCAGGGGATTTTCAGAGTGTCTGGTTCCCAGGTGGAGGTGAATGATATCAAGAATTCCTTTGAGAGAGGTAACTGTATGTCTCTACCCATAAGCAAAACATGTTAAAAACCCACTTTTCAGAATTCTGTGTTCTGCCCGGAGCACTCAACTCTGCTCAACCCCCAAAACCTCCATCTTGCACGGGCTTCATTGTGGGAGCTGTGGGGAATGAGTTGTTCCTGAGAAAAGCAGAAAAGCCCATGAGGTTCGTCCCCTGGTTTAGCGTTCACAAAGACTGTCCATGACGTGTGTCAAGGTGGCACCTGACAGGGTTCTAGAAGGCATAGGCTGGCCCAGCCTTCGTGGTGAGGGGGTGAGACATCTCCTTCCCACTTACTGTGACCTGGGTCAGTGCCTTCTCTAGGTTCCTAATTGGCTGAGACGCAAGTTATACTAAACTGTTAATGAGTACATTATAATTAGCAAAGCCATACACTGACCTAGCGTCAGGAAGACCCGGAGTTGAATCAGAGTCTCTTTTATTATTGATGGTGGGATTTGGCCAAAAAGCTCCAATTTTAATTTGACCTGTTTCCTCATCTGCAAAACTGTAGGGTTGCCATGTGGATTAGATTTGACCTGTGAAAATACTTGGCCCTTTACCGAAGCTGTTGGTTATTTAATGCTCTCCAGCTGTCAGGCTTTGCATTGCATCTACTTCCGGGTCCCTCTGTGTCTCCCCTCTGCTTGGCAGTCAGGGCAGAAATGCAGAATGGTGATGGCATGGAGATGTCTGCCATCTCCCTGTGTGTCCCGTTTTCCCTGACCGAGAGTTGCCATAGAGCCCTTTGAAGTTGGAAGCCTTGGCTGAGGAGGTAAACTTGGCACCACAGTGGATTTTTCTAGTTTCAAAGTCTCCGACCAGTGCACGTGGGACAGACCAGTCTCCCAGCAGCAGCTGAGCATGCCACACCTTCTTACACTGTGGTGATGGCCAGGCGGAAGTGGTTAAGCATAGGCTAAGCTCTTGGTGGCCACCACAGACCAGTGAATGCTTTGTTATTTACTCCTGGTTGTTTTTGAATACCTAGGTGAGGTGTTTCTCTCAAAGGGCAAAACAAATAATAATAATAGTTAGTAGTAGTAGTAGTAGTAGTAGTAGTAGTAGTAATAATACAAGTGATTCTGCTGAGCTCCTGTTCAGCCATTTCTTGACCTAGATGGCAGGAAAGGGAAATCAGAGGCCCCTGAGAATAAGCTCCCCCAAAGGCAAGCATGTGTGAAAGTGTAATGACTGCTCTGTGAACTGTGGGAAGGAAGCTCCTGCCTGCCAGTGTCCAGTGAAGTTGAATGGTGTTCTGAAGGAGTCCAGTTATAATTCCCAAGAAGGTAGGGTAAGGAGCCAGCTAATAGCTTCACCCATTGACCATAAAGAAAACTATAATTCTGTGTGTGATCAAAATTTTTTTAATATTCATTTTTTTGCATAAACTCCTGTGTACAAGTAAGGGTATTCTCTCCTGGTCCCAGAGTCTCCCACTGTTGAAAGCAGCTTTCAAATACACTGTGCCCACACCATGCCACCTCAGTAAATCCCTGCTATCACCCCATCATGCCACCTCAGTAAATCCCTGCTTAGTTAGTGCAGGTGTTCAGTCAGTGTTGGATATTTCTGGTAAATTTTGCTGACCCGTATTGCATAGCCAGACCAACCTCAACTATATCTTTCTCCCAGAGGAATAAGAAACACTGAATGTCGTTTTTTTTTTTTTAGTTCATGTTAACCTAAGCTTACTGATTTTAGCTTTAAAAAAAAATAACGCTGGGTAAAATTATAAACCCTACAATATTTTATTTTAAGATTTGGGCAACTTGAGAGAGAGTGTTTGGTAGCATAAGATTTTTTTTAAGCTTTATTTTAGCCAAGTATTTTTAGGTTAATCATGGGGTAGGATATCTAAACCAATTATTTCAATTTTAGTACCATGTAATCTTTCAGGGAGCATAATTAAAAAGACTCATATGCTGTGTGTGTGTGTGTGTGTGTGTGTGTGTGTGTGTGTGTGTGTGTGTGTGTGTGTGTACACTCAGGTTTTGTTGAGAGAGGGAAAAGAGTGCCGTGTCTATAACGAATTTTCTTTTTTTAGGTGAGAATCCTTTGGCTGACGACCAGAGCAATCACGATATCAACTCTGTGGCCGGAGTTCTGAAGCTCTATTTCCGGGGGCTGGAAAACCCCCTCTTTCCTAAGGAAAGGTTTAATGACCTGATTTCTTGTATCAGTAAGTGAGCTTTCCTCTCTTCCTTGTCTCTCGGTCTTTTCTCAACAGAATTCTTTTCCTCATCCACTTCCTGGAAAGGCCAACCACCCTCATTCACCTACACACATACACACACACACACACATACACACACACACACACCCATTGACTCCGTCACCACCAAACCTCTGAGGCCATTTGTTTCCATTCTGGGTCCCCTGTGAGTCACCTTCACCCTAAGCTGAGTGGACTTTGCTTCTGAACACCCTCAGGCTTCATAGATCTGGGTGCTGATCACTTGGTCACCAGAAAAAGAAAAAGGGAAGGAAAAAAAAAGTGCCCAGTGAGAGGAAAACAATATACTCTTGGAAATGTAGCCTTTTCATTCTTGATTTTCTCAATTGGTATTAAAAGATCTTTTAATATTCCTTCAAGGAATAAGGTAAAATGAGATAAAAGGCCATTTGTATGGTACAAGAACACCCAGTGCCAATTACCTGTCAGCAGGGAGCCCAAGCCAATAGGCAGATTACGTGCAATATATTATGAGACCCGAGTTAGTCATTAGCCAAGCACTGGTATTTTTTCTTCAGTGGGGGATTTTAACACTTCACAGAGGAAGCTGAAAATCATAACAGAAGCATTAGTTACTAACCACAGTCGGATTCTGTGAGTCTGTAAATGCAGTACCTCTCGAAGTCCATGTTCCCGGGGAGGTCAGCTGACCTCATTTCACACATAACAATGAAACCTCCCCTAACTCCACCACCAACACCACCCCCACCCCACCCCACTCCACCCCCCTGCCCTACTGCCAGCCCCGCTGGAAAGAACCAAACTGGAGGTGTCTCTAGAATTCTTCTTTGGCCATGCCGAGAAAGTTCCTCATGTCCTTGCCAGAGAGGTGTTTTTTCTGGTTTTTTTTTTTTTTTGTTTTTTTTTTTTGTTTTTTTTTCCTGTGGTTTCCTGAGGATAGACATCACGTCAACCAAAATGCAACAACTGGGCAATGACCCTGGGCCGGCATTACCAGCTAGCGTTATTGAATCATTTTACACTTTCACGGGTGAGAAATGGTATCCCATCATTGGTATTAATAACCGAGGTCACTGGGTCAGGAAGAACTAGGTTCAAATCCTGGCGTTGCAAGCTTTGTAAACTTGAGCGAATGCATTCTTCATCTTATTAAGTAACGTGTTTCTTTTAACTTCATAGAGTCTATGTGAAGAACAAACTAGGTAATTCAGGGAGTGTTTAGTGTTTACTTAGACAAAGTAAGCCTCCATCCATGTCACTAGTCCTCGTCACTTCTGTGACGGCTGTGCCTAAGGAAAACTCAGGTCACGCGTGCCCATACCTGGTACAACCACGTAGCCATCAACTGTTCTGCTGAATGTTTCTGGCATAATTGTTTCAGGTGCCTTTAGAAATTAAGTTGCTGTGTCCAAAACATATTGGTTCCGGCGTGACTTTTCTGTGATAATCAGTCAAGGTTTTTTCACCAAATCGGGCTTAGCAAAATAGGTAGACTATGAAAGAGAAAATGAAAAATACATGGAATTTTTGTGTACTATTTGTGTATGTGCTCATATGTGTGTTTGTATGTGTGTGTGTGTGTGTGTGTGTGTGTGTGTGTGTGTGTGTTTGTGTGTGTGTTTGATGGTAAGGCACACGTCATGGTGAGCATGTTTCAGGAGTCAGTTCTCTCCTCCACTATGGAACCCAGGGATCCAGTTCAGATTGTCTGGCTTGCACGTCTACCCATCTCCCTGGTCTTGGTGGGTTTTTGTTTTGTATTATTTTTTTCCAGTATTGAGGTTCAAACCCAGCTCCCTGCATTCTACCACTGAGCTGCGTCCCCGTTCCAAGACGCATGTCTTGCAGAAGACACAGGAGATGTCAGGGCTGCAGATTTCTGGGCGCATTTGCAGCCTGAGGTTTAACTGAGCTGGGGTTGTGACTAGGATGTGAGTCGTTTTGTGAACGCTCTGCTTACAAACTCCCATCTGTCCTCACTGAACAGTCTTCTTCACTCACATTTTCCCTAACAAGTCTGATGATGTTTAGTGGACCGTTCTTCTTCAGAATAGAAGGACTTTCAAGGACTCGGTTTTGGACCTCCCCTTACATAACGTGCCTTTACATATCAAGCCCTCCTCTTCCAATCTCTAACCTCTTTAAAAGGAGACGACTCCTGACTAATACTGATGGATCTCCCGGTCAGTGGTTGTTCCTTCCATAACTTCCATAACTGTGGCATATCTGCATTTCCCCCTAACTTTCCAATGAATTCTTTGAGAATGGCATACCACTCATTATTAAATCTCCCCCACCGATACTACAAATTTGTTGTCGTTGCTGCTGCTGCTCTGTGTGTGAGAGACAGACAGACAGACAGACAGAGCTATGGAGCATATATGGCGGACAGCTTTCAGGAGCTGGCCCTCTCCTTCCCCTCAGTTGAAGCAGGATCTCTCTAGGTGTTTCCTTGCTGTCTACTCCAGGCCTGCTCTTCTGCACGCTTGGGGACAATCCTCCAGTCTGAGCCTCCTAGCTCCCCGTAAGATGATGGGTTTACAGATTCTCACCACTGCAGCCAGACTTCTGGTCTGTTAACTCAGATCCAGAGGTTGAACTCAGACATCTTGCTTGCATCCTTGTACCCAATACTACAAACTTTTGACTCTTTGAATCAAACTGGCATGTTGTCTGTAATACGCGGAGCTTTCTGGCGACTCGAAGACTTGATTCTTGCTCTCAAGAAACTTAAAATCTAGCAAGAAAGAGACTATGGTTATGAGTGTCTGTAGCGTAAGTTGGAATTGCTAGGGATGCTGGGGCTGAGAGTTCTGGTGGGGAGCATCTCAGGGTAATAGACCATTTTTACCTGTGACATCGTAAGCACTGCAGCAGTTGAGTTTGATTTTCCTATTAAGGTCATTTTGTGTGACAGTTCATGTGGGAAGGTCTCCCTCTCATCGTTCCTAGGAGCTTATGTAAGTTCCTAAAGCTTTCTGCTTACCTATTTTTGGATTGTTTGAAAGAATCCTGCGTGTGCACACAAGTTGCTATCCTCTCTCTGTGTGTCTGAAGAGCCTCACTCTTAGGAAGCTGAGATGTGTGTAGTAAAGGGGGGTGGGTTGTAACAGCGTTCTCCGTGGCTAATGTACACGATCCATTCCCCACCTCACTGGAAATTTCTTTGAAAGAATGACTGACCCGCGATGAAGTCAGATTAAATACACATTGGAAAGTGGTGGGCTTCCTTGTTTCTGTGGTTCTCACCCAAACATGGTTTTGGTTTTGGTTTTTCAAACTCGCTGCCTTCTGAATGGCTTTGTGAGAGCTCCAGGTCACACCCGCAGTCTGGGCAGCTTGCGGCATGACCACGCAACATGGTTCTGGATTCCTGAGGTGTCCAGCCAAGCAGTTATTCAAGTAAGGCATGGATGTCTTTTTCCTGGCCTGGTTGTGGGCCCAGACGAAATACTTGCACTTCATTTTGCATAATGTATTATCACTTAGGTGACTTCTTAGACATGAGAAAACATTTTTAGAGCAGGAGATATTTTTCCTGTCATAGAAATAACTCTAAAAAATACACAAAAAGCACACAGGACAAAATACTGTCCCCCATAAGCCACACCACCCAAAGAGAATCGGTGATGTGTTCCTTCTGGACATTTGTGCATCCGTGTGCACACAGTGCTTTTGAAGCCAACATGGAGCTATTCTGTCCTTACCTCTTGTGGTGTTCCGTCTTCTTAGTATCTACAGGAGACAGTAACCCAGTGACCTCCCTGTAATTAATCAGCCAGCTTTAACAATTCCTGCTGTTCGCCTGGTCCAGCTCCACCAGCCCCAGCTGTCTTCCCTGTGACATAATCTCCTGTATCAGTGTGTATGTGTCTCTGGGAGATTGGAAATTCTCCTCCTTTCTTCATCAAAGTTCTTATCACGAAACGGTAGTTGATCATTTCAAAGTGGTTGGAAACGCCTTAGAAACACATAGAACAAATGATAACCCTGCTGCCCAGAGAGAAGCAGTTGTGTGAGAAACATTTTGTGTGTGATAAGCATCCTCACGTTGTATGTTAACACAGGAGATGAATGACCCTGAGACCAGTTATACCCTACAGTCAGCGATTTCTCAGAACCATCAAGTAGGCAGTCCGTGCTTTTTTACAGTTAGCTTTTATTACGCAATTAATCTATGATCACTGTTGAAAATTATTAAATAAACTAAGAACATCCATTGGTCCTCTGTGCGGGGAGAATGGCGAGTCTTTCGGCGCCTCTCAGATGGTGCACATAGTACCCGATATATGTGATACATACGTCCAAAAGCAGCTTTATGTAATAGTTCTCATAGTGTATGGTTCATCCACTGAGGGTAGTTTTAAACAACCATCATCATGATCGACTTTGGGATGTTTTCATTGTCTCAGAAAAAAAAGCCCAATTAGCAAACCCTGGAAATCGCTTTCCATTCACCTGTAGCCATAGCCACCCCGAGACCCCGCAAGCGCTAACCTGCTCGCTGTCTCTGTAGATTTTCCCTTTGTGCTCATTTCACATAAATGGACTCACACACCTGTGGTCTTTGTGAGTGGATCTTTCACATAGTGCATATCATAATCAGACATTCACCCTATGTTATTAGAAAAGAAATCATCCCTTGTATGAGTATACCATTCCTACACGTCACAACTAAACAGTATGAAGTTTCTTTTCAAAATGATGAAAATATTCTAAAATTGATGGAGATGATGTGTAATGCTGGTATATCAAGTTCATTGGCTTTATCATTTAAATCGGTACATTATATGGTGTGTGGATTGTAGCCTAATAGTGCTGTTGTAAGTTAAATTATATCACGGTACGCTACCTTTGTGAGTTTATACTTTTAATATGATTTTTACTGGTCATATGATGGCTTCTATTTTATGTAACAAATCCTACTTTTTGTATTGGCTCTGGCGACTTAGGAACATAGAGAATACACATTTGTGTTTCTTTGTATGTGTATCTATTGTCCACTCTTGGTTCTTTCATGGAAAAAAAGCCTTTGAACTCTTTATTATTATTTGTGTGTGTGTGTGTGTGTGTGCATGCCTGTGTCTCTGTATGTGAGTGTAGGTGCCCATAGAAGCCACAGGGCCCCTCTGGAGCTAGAGTGAGCCACCTGAGCATTGAACACAGCCCCTCTGCAAGAGCAGTGAAGCGCTCTTATCCGCTGAGCCATCCTCCCAGCCCCCAAGCTTTTGAACTCTTCCAGACACTCTGTGTTGCGGCTGGTATAAATTGTCTGCTTTTTCTGACGTACCCCGTGGCTCGCTCTCACTCTCTCAGATTCTCCATTTCTATTTGATGACATAGAATTGTGTTCTTGAGGTTTCCTTGATCTCTGAAAATGCTTGCCAGCTGAGTGTCCAATAGTGACACTGTCTGAGGATTTCTGAAGGAAGACTAGGCTTCTCTCCTGCGCTCAATATAAAGTCAGAAGATCAGGGATTATTATTTGTGATTTATATAAAATACGTACTTTTTTAAGTGCTGCTGGTGAACCAGAGGAGAAAGACATCAGCTGTTTACAGAGTTTTCCGTGTGTGTATCTCTTCCCTTGGGAAGCTAGTGTTAACTCGGGTAAAGGCGAGGCAAAGATCCTTCTCAATACAAGGGAATAAGCCATACCTTGCTGTTGGTGGTGTGAACCTATGTCTACCTTGAGACTGGTAACCTCACCCTGAAAGCTGATGTTGGCTCTCTGAGGCTCAAATACATACGTGCCTGTGCCTGCTTTCAGAGTTCCTTCCTGTATGTGGCCACCAAAGGCTTCCCTTTCCTCGTCTTCACGCCCAAGGAGAAATTGCTGCCTTGTGGTGTATTTTTGTTTCCTGGCAGATGAATCCTTTAGCAAAGAGTGCCACCAAAGAGCCCACATGAGGGGTCAGTGGCCACTGGGGTTTGTTGTCGTCTTCTCGTCTAGCTCCAGGTTTGTGGCGTTTTTTACACACGCGCATGTTCCTAGAGCTGTCACCCTGTGGCACTGTGGAGTTGGGAGGCTGGCGTGAGCGCCCTGAGTTGCTAGGAAAAGAACATAAATTCACCTTGGGAGCTTTGCATGCATGACCAAGATTGGACGCATGCCACGTTCACTGACTGCATGAGGTCTTCGATTGTGGGAACAAAACCCAGCTTGAAAGGAGTCCATATGAGGTCTGATTTTCCTGATGCCTCCTTGGTGGAGAATAAAAGATCCGTCTTTCTGTCCAGTACAGCTGAAGGACCATAAATTGCCAACCAGAAGCACACGTTAATCAGTGTGTTGGTGGCACCCACAAATTCAGCCCTGCTATCTACACTCAGGAGAGGAAGTGGGCTGTTTGTAGCAGAGCTGAGCTCCTGTAGGCTGCACACACAAGCCTCCTGCTCAGCCCACCAGGAAACAGCTAGGTGCCCATTGTAGGACTGAGGCCTTGGTACAGATGCATTTGCAGCAACTTCCAGAACACCAACAATGGTTCTTTCTATGTATGTGTGTATGTGGACCATAGTTGCAGGCATCATACATTGGCATTACAAAATCTATTGTCATCTTTTGGAGGTCCGTCTTTTATCCCTATTGCTGTTCACATCTAAACCTTGCATTTGCACCCTAGGGGCTCCCCAGTTATTCTTCTTTTATGGTGAAATGCGTGATAAAATTCACTGTCTTTGGGTGTGCGGCAAAGTCAGATGTGTCCACTGCATTGTGAATCCATTGTCGCTGTTTATTTCTAGAATGTTGATTCTTCCCAAACAGAAACGTTGTGGCCATCAGAGCTGCTCCTTTCTTCTCTTCCCCTAGACCCTTGCAGCTCTGCTTTATGATTCCGCCTAATACAGGTGCCTCATAGAAATGGTATCATGTCATAATGGTCCCTTTGTATATGGCTTGCTTTGCTTAGAGTGGCATCCTTGTGGTTCATCCATGGAATGACCTTCCTCTTTAGGGCTGAGTAATATTCCAACGCATGTCTAGGCCACATGATGTTTATCCATTCATCTGTCTATAAATATCTGGGTTGCTCCCACTTTGGGCTATTACAAATAATGTTACTGTGAATCTCGTGTAAATTTTGAAACTGCGTCCAAAGAGAAGGGACTGAGTTTAGAACAGATTAAGAGGTTCTTAACGTCAGACTAACGCTTCTGGAGGCTGTGACCTCACCTTGCTTCACCTCTGGAGTGGCATTCCCTTTACAAGATATGACAGACATTAACGATAATTATACAGGCTAGGCAGTGGTGGCGCACACCTTTAATCCCAGCACTCAGGAGGCAGAGGCAGGTGGATCTCTGTGAGTTCCAGGCCAGCCTGGTCTACAGAGCGAGTTCCAGAACAGCCAGGGCTACATAGAGAAACTGTCTCAAAAGACCAAAAAGGAAAAGAAAAAACAAAATCCTCAATAAAAAGTGGCACACGGTCTTTCTCGGTTTCATCAGAACCAGCAGGTGCCTTTATATGTGGCCATCAAAGTAGAGGTCACCGCCTACCTGGGAACAGTAGTGAGACGGTTTGTCTCTGCAATGTGTTATCTCCATGGGTATAGTAAACTTTGTAACTGGTTTAGAGCATGAATATAAAGTCGTTTAACCAAAGTTCTCTAATGGGTAATGGGGAAGTGCTACTAAATTCCAAGTTGTTTGATGTTTGTTACTTACGTGTCTTATGTGTGTGCCTACATAACGTTTATGTAAACCGCATGCATACAGGAGCCCAGAAGAGGGCATCAGATCCTGGACCTGGAGTTACAAGCAGTGTGTGCTGGAAGCTGAATCTGGGTCCTCTGCAAGAGCTCTCAAATCCCTGAGCTGGCTCTCCGGCCCTCAGTGTCAAATTTTAAGAATGGTGCATAATGTATATGATTTTACCTCGGGGAGAGATGGTTCTTTTTAATAGAAAACAGCAACCACCTTAGACTCTTTAAAGTCAGCTGCTCGGTTAATAAGCCTTCAACCGGTTAATCCATGACATTAAAAACCCTGCAGTATCCAGACTGGATACACAGTCCTTGACTTAGAGTCTCCGTGACTTGCAGACCACCTCAATTCAAGTATTTCATCTTCCGTCTCCATCCAGTGTGGACCCCAGGTTCCACCCCGGGTTGTTGTAGGAGGTAAACTGCCTATTCTGAGCTTCTGCTTTGATCCTCCTGGAAATACACAGAGTGCCAATACTGACAACTTAATTATTGCATTCTTGTGGCCTGAATTTCTATACCTGCTTAAAACTTAAACAAAAAAAAAATGATAAGTATGCTATACTTTTTTTCCCAGAAGCAATAACCAAAACCACTGCTTGGAAAATATATTAAATATGTATTTATATTCAGTAGATGTTGCCTCCCCCTAAACCCCATTGATGGTGGATTTTTTTTTCCATTTTAAAATACATTACCAACAAGAAAGTGAAGTATCCATGTCCAATTTATGATAACTACACTCATACTATTAGTTACTGATTCGGGTTAAAAGAACAAAAATGTTACAGGAATGTTAATCATATGATGATGATTTCACAGGTCAGGGAGAGGGTTTCGGAACTCCTGTTTTCTGGGAGCTGAGCAGGTGCCATGTCCAGCTGAGGCATCCACAGTGGTGGGGCCTATGTGTTCGTTCCCACTCACCCTGATAAACTATGTGCTGTGCTGCAGACTGATTTGTGATTGAGCAAAAGTATTCCGATATTTTTCATACCTTTCCAGCTGCATGGAGTATATATAAAACAAAATGCCCACTTTGATACTGAATAGAAAGCGGCTTGAGTCAGCACTCAAAATTCCAGGAAAACGAGCGTGGTATGAGTAATCAGGCCCACAGTTTCCAACCTTGGCTGCCCAAAAGAATCCCAGTGATTTTGAAACCCTCCCCATGTGAACCCAAGTCAAGGTCGAGAACCACAACTTAATTCGAAAGAGAAACTAGGTGGGAGAGATTCATAGTCATCCAAGGGAGAAATGCTAAAACTTCCTAGGGAAATGAGCAGTGAGAAAATCAGTGGGTCACCATGTTAGAACTGGTGATCACAGCCTTGAGACTGGATGAGGTTGCCACTAGCAAGAAGAAGGAAACAGCCTGAAGGAAAGTCCGTGCCATGGTGTCAGCATCTCAGAACAGTTAAGGACCAACCATAATACAAAATCACAGGAAAGCTTCAAAATTATTTCAAAACATTGAGATAGATAGATAGACAGACAGGTAGATAGACAGATACATTGATATGTGTGTATATATATTGATATATAGAGATTAATAGATACAATATATGTTTCTGTATATGTATATAGATATATATTGATATATATGTTGATTTTTATTGATAGATGGATAGATACATACATTGATATGTGTTTGTGTGTATATGTCTATTTATTGACATATATAGATATATATGTTAATATATATTGATGGATGGATAGATACATAGATATGTATTGATGTTATATCCTAGAAAGCTGGCTTAATTTACAAACAGCAAGAAGGCATTGGGACCATATGAGTGGCCAAATATAGTGCTCACAACGGGGGGGGGGGAGGGGGAGTGGTTTCTAAATGCTAAAGGACTCTAAATTACTCAAGGCCAAGACCATGGCCATCACACAAAATAAACCAGTGTGGTACATACCTGTTACCCCAACACTTGTAAAGACCAAAGGATTTTGAGTTTGAGGTCGTCAGGGTTATGTGAGACCCTGTCTCAAAAACTAGGTAGAGAAAGAGTCAGGAAGGCAGGTAAGGACCACATGCAAGTCAATTCCGGGAAAACAGTGAATGCTGACAGGTCAGAGGAAACACCACCCCTGGAGACGTGGTACACACAAGTGACTGCTTCCTGTGATGGTCAAGGTGCCGCTGATGTTTGAGTGTGTCCCCGTAAGGGGTGCTGCACAAATCTGCTCTAAATGTGACCTGAAGGGACTCTGACCGTGTCTTCTCTGTCCTGTAGGAATAGATAATCTCTATGAGAGGGCGCTTCACATCCGCAAACTCCTCTTGACCTTGCCCAGGTCGGTCCTCACAGTGATGAGGTACCTGTTTGCCTTCCTCAATCAGTAAGTACACTGTGTTCTGTCACAACGCCCATCTACATTCTGTTTGTGTTCTCGAATGCTGTAAAATGTGTGTTGAGTTCCATTCATCAGCAGAGTCAATGGGGGAGGGATTGAATGTAAGCTGAGGGACCATTTTTTACCTCGGGAGATCAAGGACTTTTTATGATACATGGAAAGTCTGGAGAAACTGTGGCTGGCCTTACATGCAAAATATCCAAAATACTGTTATAAATAACACTTTGTAGTGAAATATGTGGGTTTTTTTCCCCAACTTCCATCCAGCGCTCATGTCAAAAACGTTTTTGTCAAAATGATGTAAACCACCTTCTCCTAGCAAAAAAATTCTGTCATTTTTTTTAATGTTGTAGTCGAGGATGGAGGGGGACTGTAGATGGCTTAGATATCCATCCAAAAGCAGCATTTTCACAAATTCACTGTAATGAGGTCTCCTCAAGAAGAAAGTATTTGTCTTGCAGTCGCTCGCTACAATGTTGAAACAGGAATCTTAAGAAAGCACGGACATTGTTTGCAAAGAAACTTGATTCTTGATGGGGCAACTTGGTTTTCTGTTGCGCTGCTTGCTGATGCACTCATCAGGTTCTGTAGGCACGCCTCCCTCAGATCCCATCTAAACATCTTCCTGTTATGCCACATTTCAGTTAAGCATCTAGACGCTCACAATTCCTGAGAGTCAACGACTAAGTGAGCAGAGGGACGTGCCTTCTCCCTCTAGTACAGATTCTTCCCTTCGTCAAATGAGGATTTTTTTTTTCACCTGTATTTCACTCACAGAAGCCACGGAGACTCATGATAACCCTGCTGGCTAGTCCTAAAATCAAATCCACTCAGATTGGCCACAAGAGCCACGGAGCACACACTAGGTAACTGCTTACAGGGAGAATAGAACTAGGCTCTACGGCTCACCTTAGGGTACCTAAAACATTCCCAAAGGACAGTAGGAGGTCATTTGGACAGAAGTGCTACCTTAAAAAGAGATATGAACTGCGTCTACCATAAACAGATGCTGCCCGTGGCTACCTTAGACTAAGCCTGGTCACCTAAAACATTGTCAGAGCCCAGGATCACCTTGAAAATGCATGATTCCCTTCCCTTAACAACTAGTGTGGACCCCCATGGGGTCAGCAGTGCTGTTCCTGTCCAGTTTTTCTGACACTCCAGAGCAAAACCCGCTGTGAACTAGTGACGACCCACCATGGCCTAGGAAAGCAGTGTTCCAACCAAGAAAGTTCTTGAGGCTTTAATGTAACTCTTGGCAAAGCTCAGGTAGATGGCAAAGTCCTCATGAGTCGGGCAGCTGGCACTGTGTTCACTGGTTCTGCCCACAGATGCCTGCACTTGCCTGCAAGGAAAGATGAGAGACACACACACACACACCCAGAATACTTGAAGTGGGAATCCTAAAAAGGGGGATGAGCTGTTCTTTTCTCCTGTAAAATCAAAACTGGGAATCGCAGTTTAACTCAAATTTATGTTCTTCAAGCCAGCACTAAAATAAAGACCTAGAAAGATTAAGCCCGACTCTTCCCACTGAGCTCAGGTGTGAGTTTTAAAAAGTGGACAATTCTTATTGCAGAATCTCGCTTCTTCCCCTAGCCCCGTGTTTCAAGGTGTCTCTCGGTCGCCCAGTGGCAACGTGAGGCCTTTTTTTTTTTTTTTTTTTTTTTTTTTGTATATTTGAGAAATGGCAGAAGGGAAGGACATATGGTAGCTGTGGGGATCATTCTTTACATTTTCCCTCTCTCCACTATCTCTTTATCTCCATTAAAGGCTGAAGTACCCCGTCAGGTGGCGTCTTGGATGCTAAGTGTCTGTCACTACCTCACAAATGCGGTGGAGTCTCCTTTTTCTTCTCCCCCTTGTGTTCTGTTCGCCTGCATTTTGCATTTCCTTTGGTGGCTGACATTCTATACACTGAGAGAGAGCACGCCTCCAAACTCCCCAGAGAATTGCAAATTCCCTGTGTGTTAGAAGCCCCACATTAAAGAGCTGGCTGGCTGGGAGTCGCCTGTGAAATATCTGTAATATTTCATAAAAATAATCGTCAACATCTGTAATGCTGAGTTGGGAAATTAGTCGCAGACAGCCAGCACTGTGCCCGGAGCTTTCCCACCTTAGATGGGACAATAAGAGAATTAAGATTTGCTCTTTGTCTTGTGCCTTTTTGGTGGCATGAGTTGTCACCTAGGGTGCAGAAACAGCGGCAGGCTATCACCCCACAGTTGTTCTTTGCCTCCCCGCAAACAAAGATGGTTTGCTTTTATTCTTTTTTTTTTTTCTTGCAAGATTTATAAGGGGGAAAAGTTGAAAGCTAAGGTATCTTTGAGTGGTAGGTCAAATGTAAAGATAGAATCGTCAGGCTTTATGAAAATTGCACTGCACAGCCCAGATTCCCATGAGCCGCATTTATGGGCCGAGACCTTAATATTTACCAGTGCAACTCATCTCGGTCCTTATCTCTATTACAGTTGATGTCGTTTTTAAACTCGGGGCTTCAGGAAGCGCCTCTGACTCACACACATAGGATGTGTGTTCCCCTCCTCTCCTAACTAGTCGATCTTAGTCTGTTTGGGGGGTTCGATTAAGTGGATGGAATATCATTTTTCCTCTAATGATAAAAAGAAAACCAATGGTTTAATCTGTGTTTTCAAAATACGAGGTAAGGGTGCTGGAGAGATGGCTCAGTTGTGAAGAATATACCCTACTCTTCCGGAAGATGTGAGTTCAGATCCCAGCACCCACAACAACCACCTGTAGCTCCTGCTCCAGGGAACCTGACACTCCCTTATGTCCTCCATAGGGCACCTGCACTATAACGTGTACACACACACACAGATGCACATACACAGGGTTTTTTTTTTTTTTAGTAAAATAAATTCAAAATGTGAATTATGCTGTTAAGTACTTTCCTTTCCCAAACCCCTTTTTTACAGTCTTTCCCAGTACAGTGATGAGAACATGATGGACCCTTATAATTTGGCCATTTGCTTTGGCCCAACATTGATGCCTGTCCCAGAAATACAGGACCAAGTGTCTTGCCAGGCGCATGTGAACGAAATCGTGAAGACCATCATCATCCATCATGAGACGATTTTCCCAGACGCTAAAGAACTGGATGGCCCCGTGTACGAGAAATGTATGGCTGGAGGCGACTACTGGTGAGTCCACGAGCAGGGTCCTCCCTCTCAGGGACACGTAGCTACTGACGGAATGATACACGAGAATTATCCAGCACTGAGGAGGTGAAAGTGCTCATTGCTGAACCGTGAGGACCTGAGTTCAGATCCCCAGCACCTACGTAAAAGTTAGGTACAACAGTGTGTAACTCCAGCACTGAGGCGCAGAGGCAGGAGGATGCCAGGAGCTCACTAGCCATCCAGCCTCTCCAAACAGGGAGCTCCAGGTTCAGTTAGACCCTGTTTCAAAAAAATAAGAGGGGAAACAGCAAGGCGGTAGTGGCGCACACCTTGAATCCTAGCACTTGGGAGACAGAGCCAGGCGGATCTCTTGTGAGTTCGAGGCCAGCCTGGTCTACAGAGTGAGATCCAGGACAGGCACCAAAATGACAGAGAAACCCAGTCTTGAAAACCAAAAAAAAAAAAGGGGGGGAGGGACAAGAGAGAAAAACATTAGTCTCAGGCTCTAGCTTCTACATGGACACATGAGGCACTACACCAGCATATACGTGCATATACCACATACACACACACAAAATAAAATGCCCGTAAGCTACCAGTGCTTTTAATTTATTTTAAAAAGGAGAAACTAACAGCATTTAAGTTAGAACAATAAAGTCTGTGGCACTGGAGGCTTTATTGTGGAAGCACACTGTTAGTGGACTATTGTAGATAATTTTGACCTCTCTGGGCCTCTGTAAAGAATAAGGGTTTTGCCTTTTCAGAGTCTGCTTATTTAAGGGTGTACTGGCGAGTTCCAGGACAAGCGGGGTGACATAGAAAGACACAAAGACAGAGCATGAGCTCTTGATGCCAGAGAGAGCTATGTTAATATTTTATTACTGGACTAAATCAAGAAGAGATGACTTACTGAATTCACAGATTTCATTTCCATTCTTGGGTTTTATTTGGGTCTGGGTTTTGGTTTTTCTGATGCCAGGGATCAAACGCCTCGTGTGTGCGTCCCCAGCCTCATCATATAGGTTTATTCCGTGACAAGTATCTTCATGTTCTCTCTTCATGGGAGCCCCGTCGAGCAAATATATTTTTACTCTTGTTTATTTTCACTTTCACTCTAACAAAGAAGTATTATAATAGTACAGGTCAGTGTGAGCAAATTTACATTAATGTGTTCTGAGACATTTTTAGCGTGGTGTCCCTTCCCAGCCACGTACGTGAGTGACAGCAGAGTCCACGGAGTGATCCTGAATGGCGGGAATCTTAAAATGTCTGCGCTCATTGTTTGATGGTTGATATGTGGGTTCCAGTCATTTTTCTATGTGAATAACGAAAGAAGTCTCAGTCCTTGAGGTCCTCTGCTATGCCAGAGCGCTTATTTATCAGTGATTCATCGTGAATACTAGAGGCCAATCAGGACACCCAATGGTTAGTGTTAACATGAATATTATTTAATGGGAACAGCCCGGGTATCTTAGTCTATTTTCTGTCACTGTGACAGAGTACTTCAGACTAGGTAATTTAGAAAGAAGGAACTTCTCATAGGTGCAGAGGCTGGAAGGCCTGCCCAGAACTCTAATGCCCCTCTCGTAAAAGGTGGATGCATACATGCACACATATGTGTGTATACACACACACACATCTACACACAAAAATACACATATGTGTATACACACATCTACGTATGTACATGCATATACTCATGCACACACAAATGTATACACAAACAAAAACCTTTTTACTTTTCCTGTGGTAAAACATCCTGACGTAAGCAACCGAGGGTGAAGGGTTTGTTCTGCCTCACGGTTCCCGGTACAGCCCGTCATGGCAGCAGAGACGTGTGGCAGCGGTCTGCACTCGGGGAGCAGAGGAAGATGGATGCTCGTGCATTCACACCATTGGGACCCCACTCTTGGCAGGTCTTCCCACCCGAGCCAACCAGGAAATCCCTCGCAGGCATGCCCAGTTATAGTAGCCGCCATGCACATACGTGTCCGTGTGCACATACATAGAACCAGAGTGACGGAGGCACTGGCGTTCTGAGGTTGGGTTCTCCAGGACTGTCCCTGCCTGCACGGGAGTCTTGTGTTTCCTTTGCTGTCATGATCACTCTTTGGTTTCGTGTGTGTTCCCGCCAACAGCGACAGCCCGTACAGCGAACACGGAACGCTGGAGGAAGTGGACCAAGACGCGGGCACGGAGCCGCACACCAGTGAGGACGGTGAGTCGCCTGTGTCTGTGTGTCAGCGACACAGTCTCCGGCTTTTTATCCCGGGTGCTTCAGCTGGGTGTCCATCGCTCTCGTGTTCTGTCTCAGGACCGGTTACATGCTCCGACGCGCCTTCCCTGCTGTGAGGACAGTTGATCAGTCTGTCAGGGTTCTGTTTTCACTCTGGGTCAGCTTCAGGAAATCCTCCTCACCCCTCTTTAAGTATATCATTCGTGTTGTGACCATAGATCCAGTGGTGGGATTAAAGGCGTGCACCACCACGTCCAGCCCCTTTTCCTTCAATGTATACTCTAAATTTTCTCTTAGAACCTCTAGCTGTGTGCAAATTCCTCTTTCATCTGCTGCTTGGTCAGTGGGTTTTTTTTTTGTTGTTGTTGTTTTAAATTCCTTGATCTTTACTCTTAAATATCGGATTTTCCCCCATTTCACATTATATGTCTGATAATTCTAACACATTTTCTGAAGGTGAAAAATGCCCAAACAAAGCAATATGAAACATTTTTTTAAAAATCTCCAAAAATACCATTGAGTTTATGTTGTGTTGACCATCTACTGCTGGGTGTGAGTCTTGTCCTTAGGTGTGGTTTGTATGCCCAGGGAGACTGCTGGAGAAAACTCATTTTTCCTTTGTGAGCACTTGTCAATTGGAGCTAGGTTCTGGGTTAGGTAGGAGGGATGTGTCTGCTTCCCCTCTCAGCATTTGGAACTGTGCACGCTGCCACAGAGTCTGTGAGCTCGTGTGTGTGCCGGTCCTGTTGTGTCTAGAAGACATTGATTCCTTGTGTCTCTTACACCCTTTCCACTTCCTCTTCTGAAGGGTTCCCTGAGCTCTGAGGGAAGGATTTGATGGAGACATCGCATTTAGGAATCAGTGTGTAAACGCATGTATCCTGTCCCAACTGCCCAGTCCTAAATAATCGACTCAAAGGCTGAATATGAATGCTTGGCCAATAGCTCAGGCTTGTTACTAGCTAACTCTTACATTTAAATTAACCCATGGTCCTATTTATGCTTTGCCATGTGACTCAAGGCTTGTTACCTCATTTTTTATATGCCCTGCTTGCTCAGCGGCTGGCTGGTGTCTCTCCTGATTCTGCCTTCCTTTTTCCATCGTTCACAGTTTGGCTTGCCCACCTAACTTCCTGCCCAGCTACTGGCCTGTCAGCTTTTTATTAGCCAATGAGAGTAACACATATTGATAGTGTAGAAAAGGATTGTTCCACAGCATTGCTCCAAGGTTTCTGCAGATTCTCTGGGTCTCTATATTTGTTCCCATCTCCTGTAGGAGGAAGCTTCTCTGGTGATGGCTGAGAAAGACACTGATCTATGGATACAGAAGAATGTAATTAGGAGTCATTTTACTCCTACATTCCTTCAGTAGAGTAGTAGTAGTTGGTTTTCGCTTAAGTCTATGGCTTATGTAGTCTGAGGTTCTTTGGCCACAAGAGCAGTGTGAGACATGAGTTCCACCTCATGGAGCAGGCCATAAACATTGTGCTCTTTTCTAAAGTAGAGTGAGTTGGCCTTTTCTGGGCTTAAAAGACATGAGTTCGCACTTTAAAGAATATTTCTATGATGTTACTGAAAACTTCTGAGTCCCAACTTCTGATACCATCCTTTTCTTCATCCTAGGTTTCTGTTTATCTCTCAGGTTCATCCCTTTTTTCTTTCTTTTTCCTGATGACTTCTGAGTATACCTTTGCTTTCTGTGGTAGAGGAAAAGCCTAGGCAAGGCCCAGCCACCTCTCTCCCCATATACCAGTTCAACTTCATGTCATCTGCCAAATGTCTACCTCTTGACTACAAGAGAGAATCTTTGTTGAACACACAACAGTGTAGACCTTATTTTGATCAGGGCCACCACTTTTGCTGGAAAGAAAAGCATTGCTCTCAAGGAACATGTTCTTACCCCCAGTCACAACCTTCAAAGTTCCGTAGCTAAATCAACTGGAATGTTGGTTGTCTTTTATGACCGTCAGATACATGTGTTCTTTTCTCTATCACAGTATCACCAGAGACCAAATTCTGTTTTCAAGACGGCAGTAGATGACAAATCTGAAAGGAAACATAACAATAATAATAATAATAATGATAATGTTCCTAGGAGAAGGCACAATATTATTACATCATAAGTACAATGGGAACATAGGACTTGAGAGCACCAGGCCATCCAGCCGCTCTGCCGAGTCCGCTTCCCCTTTGCACAGTTATCAGAGCCATGCAGAAGCACTAAGTAATCACATTACAGCCTTGCTATTATTGGTATTGATGTCAGCGTTAGCAGCATTCTAAGAGGGCGCCACAGGACCCTAAAGGACCATATGGCTCTCGTTATGAAAGAACCATGGCGCCCCATGCCCTGAGATTGATTTGCCATGCAATGCCCAGACTAAGATGCCTGTAAATACCTTATTGATTGACACTTGACTGTGAAATGGCTCCCAGGAGAGTGCAAAGAGTCAAAATAATGAAATTGCTGAAAATGACTTGTTGATCTACTAGGATCACCAATAAAATGGTCTTCTGATGCTTGTGGCCATCCTTGCAGACCCTGCCCCCATGGTTCAGATACTCCTGGTGTCCTTTATATGAAAAAGCAGTAACAAAAAGATGTGACAATCACAGAGGTCGTGATTCTAAAATTGTTTGTATATGTAATATACAAGTTGTTCTAGAGAGCCTTTGGCCAGCGTTAACATCGTAACCCTGCATGCATGGAAAAGGCGTAATGAGCCTTTCCCTTCTCCTTGACACATCATGCATGGATTATATATCCTGTCCTCTGATGGTAGCTTTTCATTTTTTAATTAAAAAATATAAGGGCATGTTGGCTTGCAAATCCTATATCGTGAAGTTACTTTTCACAAATTAGCACGTCTTCACTCCATGAACAGACTTGTTTCTATCCTCCAGGGAAAATTGGAGTACAGATTTTCGTATCTCATCATCTCAGATCAAGCAGGATTGATTCTTTCTCTGGAAATTTGGAACAAAGGGTCACTCCATTTAAATGGAAAGTCCTTTAAATATTTAATAGTACTCCTGTTTGCAAAGTCTTCATAAAATGTGACTTGAGGTGGAATGCTATTACTTTTCTCTTTGCTCTAACAGAATTTCTCAAATCACCAACTTGAGGAAGGGGGAGGGTTTTTTTGTTTTTTTTTTTTTTTTTGACTCAGAGTTCAGGAGATGTGGTCCACTGTGGTGGGGAAGACAGGGAGGCAGCCTGAGTGATGGGTGGCTGGCTACCCTGGTATTCAGGAAGCAGAGAATTTGGCTGTTATTCTATATACAGAGAGAATTCTCACCTACCTATAACTCCCTAACCCTGCCCCCTACAGGTCAACATCTGCCAGGCAGGCACCCTATACAGAAGGTTCTTTCATTAAAGAAAGAACAGTGTCCCAAAACAATGTCACCCAACTCTGGACCAACCATGAACACCATGAGCCATATCACAAACACCCAAAGCATGAACATCTGATCTCAAAGTTTTACCCAGTTGCTACAAAGATGAACATTGTTGTTCTGAAAGCTCTGACACCTTTTTCCACGCAGGTTCTAGTGTTATGGTTGGGCATGATGACATAATATTTACCTCAAACACGGTCTTCAAATGATTTGCTGTACTTGACACAAGGCCTTCCCATGAAGGTTTTCAATGTTTGTTGCTTTTCCTGTCCCAGAGAATTCTGAATTTATCAAGTGAGAGAGAAGCCTAGCTTTCTTTATCCCCAAATTTCTCACAAAGTCATTATCCGTAAGTACAACAGACGCTGGGGTGAATGCTGGGAAGAACGAGCTTTTCAAATGAGTAGATGTGTTATCAGGACAGGTAGAAAGCAATTTCCTGAACTGTTGAGAGATGGCTTGACCCCACCACGTTGCCTGCATGTTCTAGCATCTGTGAAACTAACCCATGCCCAGGTTTTAGCAAATGAGGCATGGTTAATTATACAGATGTTCTTATAGGCATACACTCCTTGCCTTTTTCATTTCCGCTTACTTTTCAGTAGATGTCCAGTCACGCCTGTTGGACAGCAGGAACAAGAATGGGGGGCTGGTAGGAGAGGAGGAGAAAAGCTTTGAATGAAAGACATTTCTGCAGTTGGCTAAATCACAAAGCACCCTTTAGAGGGCTTTAATTTACTGTGGTCTGTCCACCTCTCCTTTTAGTATTTAATCACAACTAAATCAGAGCTGGATTCTCATCCTAAGCCCAGAGTTTGATAGTGTGTTCTCTCTCTCTCTCTCTCTCTCTCCCTCTCCCCCCCCCCCGAGATTACAGATTTGTTTGCAGTTGTAAGAAATAACACAGAGATATGTGTACGCATCTCTTTCCTCCATTGGTAATATTGTCCATACATACCTCTGGTACAGTGCCACAGGCAGAAAACTGATCTGATGCCAGCACAGGCCGTGGACCACGTCCACATTGCACCAGAGTATGTGGGGTCACTTAGCGCTGTGTCGTTTATCACACGTACAGATTTATGTGACCACAAGCACAGGCAACATCAAGGCAGCTTGCATTAAAAGGAAACCCGTGCTACCCTTTCTAGCCACAACAACTTCCTCCATCACCTCACCTACCGCAGCCCATGGCAGCCACTGGTCTATTCTGCTTATCTACAGTTATGTCATTTGAATGAATGGAATTGAACAGTCTGCAATCTTTGAGGTCTGACTTTTTCTTTATTCTTTCACAGTCTCTCCCACCAATGTCTCTAGATACCCAGAAAACAGTTTTTGAAACTGAATATTACTTCAAATAGAGGGCCATCTACTGTATGGATGTTTCATAATCAAATCTAAAATTTATGAAGTCAAAGAAAGTTTTCTTTAGTTTTGATGTTAATTTTGAGATTTCATACCCAAAAACAAAAAAAAAGCCCACAAGGAGAATAAATGCATTTTAATAGCATTTATCATGATGATTTTGTGCATCTTTTTTTTTTAATCTAATAAAGCCTGTTTGCTGGAATCATGTTTTTTTTTTTCTGTTACAAATGCTACTAACATGTTTCAAGGATACTCCATCAATGTCAAAAGAAGATTAGAACCACTGTGGAGGATATTACAACCAAGGAGAGGTTTTATATATCATATTGTAAAGTTAAAATCTTTTTATTATACTGTCATTGTATCTCAAATAAGGGGTTGAGGAAATTACGACCTAGTGTATAATTTTTCTTTGCCTAGAAAACTGGTGACAGCTAGAGGTATTTCTCCCTCTCTGTCTTCCTCTCTCCCTCCCTCCCCCCTCTCTCCATCAACTGCCTCTTCTTGCCTCCAGTGTGTTGGTTGCCCTGTTCAGCCTGTTTCTAAAGCTTCATTTTGACCGTTCAGAGAAAGCATCATGCCTTCCTGACTTCCCTGTCCTCCTGCATTTTCTGTCTTTTTTTTTGTGTAGAGTGTGAGCCAATCGAAGCAATAGCCAAGTTTGACTATGTCGGGCGGTCTGCTAGAGAGCTGTCCTTCAAGAAGGGTGCGTCCCTACTGCTGTATCACCGCGCCTCTGATGACTGGTGGGAAGGCAGACACAACGGGATCGATGGGCTTGTGCCTCATCAGTACATCGTGGTGCAGGACATGTGAGTAGTCCCAACCTTTAAGTGGCCCAAGTGGAGTAAGGCACTTCCCAAGGAAAGGAGAAATACACAATATAAAGTGAATAGAAACACTTAATGACATACGTAGCTTTAGAAATAAGAAAGTGTGTAAGTGGCAATTGAATAAACATGTATATCTAAACGACTAAACAGAGAGGCCCATTATCCATAATGTAATAATGTATATATGCACATACTCATAGACATTCTAGACTCAGGAGCAAAGTATTGAAAGCTATTTCCTAAACTCTTAACCACAGTTGCCTCTTGGTGTAGTGGGGGTTTTTGTTGTTGCTTTCAAAACTGTAGACAAGGCTGGCCTCAAACTCACAGAGATCCACCTGCCTCTGCCTCCCAAGTACTGGGATTTAAAGGTGTGTGCCACCACACTTGGCTGGTATAGTGTGTTATAGATGATGACTATTTATTCTTTTGTATGCCTGAAATTTTCTGGCAACATTATTATGTTTAGAATGAAAATCTACTTGAGGGTGCTGGGAAGACATTCAAGGTCAAGAGCACGTGCTGCTCTTGTAGAGGACTTGAGTTTGTAAGCCACCAAACTTGGGTGTTGGGAACCAAACACCTGTATCTCAGCTCTAGGGGCTAGAGTGCCCTCTTCTGGCCTCCATAGCATCTGCACTCACATGTACACACACACACCCCAAACCTACGAACCGAGGAGAGTGGAGTTAACAAAAGACTTACATAAATGCCATCCCTTATTTTTTTCCCCCACTCATCATGCCAAAGGCTCTCTCACTCGCTTCCCGTTGTTTCAGGGATGATACATTTTCAGACACTCTGAGCCAAAAAGCCGACAGTGAGGCCAGCAGCGGGCCAGTCACCGAAGACAAGTCTTCATCCAAGGACATGAACTCTCCCACCGACCGCCATTCTGACGGCTATTTAGCGAGGTGAGTGACGTTTGGTCATCGGCTCCTGACCTCCCTTCTGCAGGGACTATGAGGAGCGGTTATACAGTCAGCCTTAAAGTATTTTCCCAGTACCGTAAGATTTTCTGTTTTCTTTTCTTCACTGAATGTCTAGGCAAAGAAAAAGAGGAGAACCGCCCCCTCCAGGAAGACGTCCTGGCAGGACCAGTGATGGTCATTGTCCCCTCCACCCCCCACATGCTCTTTCTAACTCCTCAATTGACCTGGGGTCCCCAAACCTAGCCAGTCACCCCAGGGGTCTGTTGCAAAATCGTGGCCTCAATAACGACAGTCCTGAGAGGCGGCGCCGGCCAGGCCATGGCAGCCTGACCAACATCAGTCGGCATGACTCCCTCAAGAAGATTGACAGCCCACCTATCAGGAGGTCCACGTCATCGGGGCAGTACACCAGCTTCAATGACCACAAGCCACTGGACCCAGAAACAATTGCTCAGGTATAGTGCTTCTAACTGGATGTTGTGTTTTAAGTCCTTAAGTGTGATGAAGGCAATATGAAACATTTAAAAATGTGCAAACTATGTTTTTATATAGCCATAACTAAAGAGAACAAAGGAAGTCGTCTCACTAATTTAAAACTTGGCCGTGAATCTCTTGACGATCCATTTGCTGCTGGAAGATTAGATTCTAGGTATATTAGATTCGTATTGATTTAAGTAGATGTGGGAGAAATGGAGGAGCCAGGGCATTCATACCCATCCACGGTGAACAGCCAAGAAAACACTGAATGAATAAGGACCTCCTAACAGAGCATATACACTCCAAAACTTGTAGTACAGACAGATGGTTAAAACAGGACAGAAAGCCCAGAAACAGAATAAATTAGTATAAACCAAAGATGACACTTTCAACTTGGCAACCGATAGATTCGTTAATAAATAATGTAATCAACAATGGTTAGCCATTTAAAGACCCATGATGCTGGATCTTCTGTACCTCTCTGCTTCCCTTCCCAACACTGACCTCATAGAGGGGCTCTGTCGTTCATCTCTAGTGATCAGAACTGGCAAAGCAGTGTGGATGAGTTTCCCCATTCCACCATTGGCCCTCTGGTCCAGAAATTGTTATCTAGCAACAGAGAGTGGATAGATTTGGTCCTGGACATGAGTAATCTCAGCCATCTCCCAGCTCTCCAAAGCTTTAGTAGATCAAGAATGAGTGAGAAACAAGAAAATGGATTAGTCTTAAAAAAAAAAAAAAAAAACAGGAATCCTTGGTATGACCCATTCCCAAACTATTTTAAGTATCCTAATGATATGACAGAGAATTTTGGATGGCAACTTAGGCTATTTGAGGAGTGTAAGGCATTTGTAAACAATTAAATGAATTTTAAGTATAGAGCAATTTCTCAGCAAAAATCAAAAAGGCTTTTGACCTTTGAGTTTCTCTATTTGGAGGGTTCTGCAAGGCCCTTCAAGACCTTTTTAGAACCAGTTCCATTTAATCATAGCTAAAAGTCATGATTGGAGAAACCCTGAACATCACTGCTGTAGTAAACAGGTGAAATGTGATTCGGTTTAGAGACAGATTTAGGAGCTTAAGGGTAAGAAGACATAATAAAACTGTTTAACCCTTTTGCTGCCAGAACCAGGAAATCCTCTCATTGTAAATCATAAAGACAAAAGTCACAGATAAACCAGTTTTTATACATTCCATCTGGGGCAAATATTTGGTTTTTATGGTTGGATTTTATCCCTATGTTTAACAGTAAAGGAAATCACATATGAAAAGTAAGTATTATGTCACCTCACAAAACGGCTTCTAGCTCTGTCCTTTGTCTGCCCATCTCCAGCCTTCAGATTCCCATGGGGCCAAAGGAGCATCTCATAGTGATGTTCATACCAAAACATGCAAGTCCTTTGACCGAGCAAGTCAGGGGGATCCTTGAGTAGACTGGGAGAGCGTGCTGTCTACACTTTGATCATCATATCATGATTGGCTTTATTCTGTATTGGAGACTGTAATTTAATATCATGTCTTTGCTGATTCATTTAGCAAATACGTTGAGCATTGACAATGCAGGATCTGTGAAAGGCTTTCTTGATGAACAGGTTAAATGCTGCCATTTTCCCGAGGTGCTGGCCATACAGTGGGGAAGGACAAGGGAGGCCATTACACTGTGGGAGAGCAAGGATTGTGGTCCAGGTACATGGCCAAAGTCCCGGGGATGAAGGGAAGAAGCATTTCAGTCAGAACATAGCACGTTTTACACCCCATTTCAACACTGCCTGTTTTGAACTTCTGCTTTTAAAAAAAAATCATGAATTTTGCTATCTTAACCAAGTTCAGTAAAGAATATTTCTATTCTTATGAAATAACTCTCCAGAACTGTATACAAGTGATACTTTCTACTCATTAAACAACGGTCCCCAAGTCCTCCTGGCATCCACTCTCTGTTCTTGTGAATTTGACTAATTCACATACCTTGTATGTGTAGATGCATACAATATTTATATTTTGTGACTATTTTATTCACTATAGCACGAGGTGCTCAAGGTGCACACACACACTATTGCATTTGCCAAGACTCTTTTCAATTCTGAGTGGTACTCCGTTTTTTATGAATATATATTTATATACATATATATAGAGAGAGAGCAAGCACGCATTATCATTCCTTCAATGGGACACACTTTGCCCTTTGAAATAAATTTTTATAATTCTCCCTTTACACTGAACTGGATTAATGATATATTTGATAACATAGTATATTTGATAAATATAAGGAAATCAATTTTTTTTAAATTAAATGTATTCAGTTTTAATTCTTTTTCTTTGTTGATTTAACAACTTTACATATTTATAGGATGCAATATAATAATATGGTATAGGTATGTGTAGTTATCACCTCAGCATTGCGGCTCACTTAGTTTCCCGTTATAAACTATGTAACTGAACTATAGCTGCCCGACTGTGCTGTAGACCACTAGAACTTCTTTGTACGAATGTTAGTTCACGACTGTGCAAAAGACACAGTGAAATGTTTTTAGACCCACTTGTGGAATTTCCATCGGTCCAGCAGTTAAAAGTGTGCGTTGGCAGAGCAGTACCGATTTAATTAGCTGATGCCCTGCTAGAGCTGCGGTTTCTTTCAGAAGGATGGACAGCCCTTGCTCAGTGTTCCAGTCAAAGAGCGATTCGCATAACGGTGGCCCCCAGAGAATTTTACCACCGTGCAAAAAGTATTTCATGTTTCTAGATAGTCAGCCAAAATGACAACCAGAGACATTCTTCAAAGAATGATGGTGTTTGTGTGGGAATAGCAGAGACATTGCTTGGGAAGGTGTTGCTGTAGTAAATTGAGAGCATATTCTAAGAGGTGGAGACACCAACATTTGAAAGGTGGAAAAGGACCACGTTATTTGAAAGAGTCGTCCTTGGCTACAAGGACTCATAAATGACAAGGCTGGTGTCCATCCAAGGTTGGACAGACAGTTGTGAGGCAGATGTCCGTGCTGAATCGATGTCCTTGTAGAAGGATTTTCTGTGTAAGAGCACAGTGGCCTTTGTCAAGGTTATAGATCTGGCAGGGTTTTTGTGCAAACTTTGGCTTTTTTCCTTTTTAAATCAGGCACACATGCGTAAGATCCCTTCCTTTACAACCTTCCATTACTTAAGCATGACAAGTGTGCCTCCAGTTTGATCCTCACATTTTTCATGATAGGAGAAAATGATAAAATAGAGTTACCTGTCACTTGTCCCTGCCCCCCTCCCAAAAAAAGAGGAAACCATGAAAAAGAATAGATAACTGTAATCCATCCAACTAGTGTCCTGATGTACTTCTCAGGGCATCGGCATGACCCCTGTGGATTTTCAAGTCTAACTCACCAACTCTGTCTTACTGCTTCTGTTTCTGCGATGAAACACCAAAAGCAGCTTGGGGAGGACAGGGATGATTTCATGTTACAGCTTGTAGTCCAGCATCCCGGGAAGTCAAGGCAAGAATTCAAGGGGAGCAGGAACTAATGAAGAGGCCATGGCAGAGTGCGGTTTACCGGCTTGCTCCTCCTAAGACCACGTGCCTAGGGGTGTACCACCCACCCAGACAGGGCCCTCCTCCACCAAATTACTAATTAAGAACCTGCAACACAAGCTTGTCCACAGGCCAATCCAGTGGAGGTGTTTTCTCAACTGAGATTCACTCTTCCAAAATTACTCTAGCCTGGGTCATGTGCACACAAAACTAGCCAGCCCATATCCTGTCTCCCCCTTGTAGTAGATTTAGAGCTGAGAGGACTTCTCATGGGAGAAGGTGAGTTGACTTGGGAAGTCCCCGTGGCTACTGCAGATGACTGACTGCCTGGGAGAGTCCCAGGGTTCCATAGCCCCCAGAAAGGTAGGGAGAGTTTCCCAGAGTTCACAGAGCTATACTGCCACAGAATAGTAACATATAGCCATGGTGACCTGAGTTGCTGTGACATAGGACCCTCCTGATAGACATCTCTAATGCCCGGTGACCACACAGTATCTCCTTTCTCTGTCTCTGCTGCCATCTACCATGCCTCACCTGACGGGCTGCAGCACCATACCCCTGGCTGCCCAGAGCCTAGGCCCAGTAGCCATCCAGGCAGCATCCTGATGTCCCCATCAGTCCAACCCACACACAGCTCATGGGACCCACACATACGCCACGCTGGTCTGTAGACAGCTCGGCACAGTTCTGCCCCCAGCCCCTGCAAGAGCCACATCCATCACCAGGTGGCAGCCCGGCCTACCAAAAGGCCAGGCAGACAGCTATGGCCCGCAGTGCCTGCATACACCCCTGCTGTTCCATCAACCAATCAGGGAGTGGCTCCACCCCCCAGCGAAACCATCAAACCACTGCAGTCACAGACGCCCGCATCCTGGACCAGGGATGCCATCATAGACATCGCTGACAAGGATTGTAGATGATGTGCACAGGAGCCACATTCCTGAGTCCGTCTAGAATCAAGGTCAACAACATCCAACAACAGGTGTTAGGCCTCTCTGCAAAGAATAACTAACCTAGAAAATTTGAAAATATGAATATTGCACCAGATGTACAATTATCAACAAAGGGGGGACCAGCAAAATACGAAGGGGATGGGAATCACAGTAACTCTTGTTAGCTGACCCTAAAGAAAAGGAAATTCACAGCCTTGAAAACAAATCCAAAAGAATGGCCATTGCAGAATTAAGTAAGAACAAGAGAAGACAATTCAGAAAACACAGCCTTTCATGACCTAAGAGATAGAAATCATGAAACAAAACCCAAACACCTCAAGAATTCAGTAAGTGGAATTAAAATTAAAAAAAAAAAAAAAAAACACATTTGAGAGTCACAGTATAAGACTACGCTGAAGCCACAGAATGAATTCCAGGAATTCGAGATGGTGCTTCTGAATGAGGCCAGTCAAAGCAAAACAGCACAACAGTAAATAACAATACATTTTTAAAGGTAAATTAATAGGTTTTCTGTCTCCCGACAATAAGTTTCGCCGCCAACAATGCAGTAAGCCAGATCAAGCTGAAATGGGGAAGTATAACAACAGGTTTATTGAGAGCAACTCCCGGAGAGGTTCTCTGGTCCCAGAGATTGAGGCCAGAGGAGTTGTGTCCCCAAATGAAAGCAGGGAGATGTTATGGATTATAGGTGAGTTTGTGCCCAAGTCTGGTCAAAATCGAGCGCTCAGGCGGGGACCTGGATGGCTGGCAACTTCAGGGAAGGAAGCTGCAGAAGCTGCTAAGAACGAGGATCCAGAACTGGGCTTTTTGGTGCCTTTCCTTTGTTCAGAGACTGAGTGGGTGGGGTTTGGAGAGACAGAGAGACTGGAATGGGGCTTTCTGGATCCTATAGAGACAAGCTGGAGGTTCCTAATAGTGCCACTCCCTATGGGGGCCATTTTCTTTCAAATCACCGCAATTGGTTGAAATCAAATATTTAAACATTATCACTTAGAAAATAATTTGAATGTTCCACACACAAAGAAGTAGTAAGCATATGAGGATATACATCATAACCTAAACTGGTCATTACACACACATTTATGCACATGTGAGATATATGTATATGTAAATATCACACAGAACTCCCTACATATGTGCACATTTCTGACTAAATGTTCCTATCAATAATTCTGGTTATTATAAACAGTTTTCACTTTTCTATACATCTCAAGAGGGGCTGGTGAGAAGGCTCAATCGGTAAAGTTCTTGACACACTTCCAGGAGGATGGATGCTCCATTCTCAGAACCAACTTTAAAAATCAAGGTGTGGTGGTGTGCGCTTATAAACAAAGCCCCGGAGAGGCAGAGACAGGCAGATTCCTAGGGTCTGCTGGCTGGTCAGCCTACCTGAAGTCAATGAGTTCCAGGACAGTGAGACACTCCTTTCTCACAAGAAAAAATGGACAGGATAGCACCTGATGACTGACACCTGAGGTTGACCTCCAGCCCGCACATGCCCACATGAACACACACACACACACACACACACACACACACACACACACACACACACACACATGAAACAGAATTCCGCTCAATACCGCACAAGTTCCAAGAGACCTCAATAGGTTGTTTAGTACCTCAGAATGGCAATTGCTTGACCTATGGGTCCATGTGCATTGCTTCTAAGTATCATTTAGAAGCACACCAAAGGCCTAAGGTGACGGTGTACACACTCTACAGACTATAAAGTTAAATCTCCATGCTCTTTTACCTGTCTGTTCACTTTGTGTCTATAATTTTGAACCTATCTTTTTTTTTTTCTTTCTTTCCAATAGGATATCGAAGAGACCATGAACACTGCTTTGAACGAACTCCGTGAACTGGAGAGACAGAGCACGGTGAAGCATGCCCCCGATGTCGTGCTGGACACCTTGGAGCAGGTGAAGAACTCGCCCACCCCTGCGACGTCCATGGAATCTCTCAGTCCGTTGCACAACGTGGCCACCCTCAGGAGCTCGGAGCCTCAGATCCGCCGCAGCACGAGCTCCTCCAGCGACACCATGAGCACTTTCAAGCCGATGGTGGCGCCCAGGATGGGCGTGCAGCTGAAGCCCCCAGCCCTAAGGCCAAAGCCTGCTGTTCTTCCAAAAACAAATCCTACCGTGGGGCCCGCGGCACCTTCCCAGGGCCCCACAGACAAGTCTTGCACGATGTAGAAAACCCGAGGTCGTGAGGGGAGGGAGTCTGGAGGTGGATTGGTGACATGAGTCAGTGATCTGTGACGTTCCCTAGTCTTGCGCTTATAACTGGAGATCTTTGGACTTTTCTATGTTGTCGAATGTAATGCTGTCTGGAACTAGCTAAGTTAACATGGGCATTTGTATTTTGTAACTTTTTTAATAACTGGACACATGTCGTTTTAAAGACAATAGAAATACTTAGACTTACTTGAAAATCCAATGCTGCGCCCCTTGTCACCAAGGCCACACCTCACCCCACATGGTATATGGCTTTGGATTTAGTGTGGCCCAGGTGAGCGTCCTGCAAGCCGGAGAACCCGCCTTCCGGGTCTTACTGGAGTCTCGCCTGCCGCGGTCTGTGACACTTGTGGGAAGAGCGTCCAGAGGGGGTCCAGCCCCTGTTAAAGGTCACGGAGGGAGGCTCCAGGGGACCTTCAGTCCATGGCATGAAGGGGTTCAATGACAGCCCCTTCCCTAAGGGTCATTTCCCTGGATCTGGGTTAAAGGCTCAATGGAAGAGGATGGATAGAAAAAACTCAGATATTGCTTGATGTGAACCTGGACAAGGCAAAGGAGACCATGTCTCCCGATCTGTCGACATGACTCCCTCCAAGAACGCGATCAGGCCCTGGAGATGCCCAAGTCCACCGCCTACATTTACAGAGGACTAGAGCAGTGGAATAGTAAGGACTTCCTGGTTGCCCCACAGAATTCTACAAAGTTGTTCAATAACTGCCTAAGAAATATCTCTACCTTCCCTAGAACCCCACGTTCCCCTTTACGGCAATGGAAAAAAACAGGAAATGAATCCTTGGTTCACTGATGTTGTGACGAAATTACCTTGATTCCTTCACACCACAACGGCCCAGTGGTCCCGAAACTGAACCCCCAGCTCTGCTGCCCGCAACTCTTTGAGCCAAGCCAGATCTGGCTACGGTACCGAGGGAGAGCCGTGCCAGGACACCATGGGAAGATGACCTTGGTGGTGCTGGGGTGGGTTCTTCCCAGTTTTGTACCTCAGAACCATGACTTCTGTTCTTGTCCCAGTTGTGTTTGATTTGCTGTTTGGGATTTTTGCCTGTGACCTCTACAGAACTCAGAGAGTCAAATGGACTCAGTTAGGAACTTCTTCCTCTGACCTTTAAGCTCATAGTCAGTTTTCTTTATCATATATTTACGATATTTTTCCTCTAGCTTAAAAAGAAAATGGTAGATCGTGTGTGTGTTTGGTGCTGGGATTGAACCGGAGGCCTCTCGCATGATAAGCACACACTCTACCACTAAGCTGTCCCCGCCCCCCACCCCCATCATTCTGAACACGATTGTTTTTACTAAGGTACAAATCACCATTCTAGCAGCAGCGGATGTCTACACTAGCGCTGCACTTCCTCATGAAGCAAGCCGATGTCTCAGAACAAAGCCCTTTGCACACACCATGCACTTCCTTCTAGGTTTAATTTCAAACTGGCATGCCCACCTCAGTAGCATAGCATCGACCATAATTCACGCAGGAACAAATTAAGATCTGTACTAAAATCAGGATCATGACTGGTCGCTACCTCAGTTTGCTGATCTAATCATTCTGTTACAGAAAAAAATATATATGAATGAAATATCCCCTTTCAAAGTCACTCTCCTCATTTCACAAATGTATTGAAGACATACTCCCCACCCCCAGCTACTTCCGGGTATGGTTAGGTTTTAAACCCCAAAGTTGCCAGGCAGTAGTGGTGCATGCCTTTAATCCCAGCACTCGGGAGGCAGAGGCAGGCAGGTCTCTGAGTTTGAGGCCAGCCTGGTCTACAGAGTGAGTCCCAGGACAGCCAGGACTACACAGGGAAAAATAACTCAAAATTTTCAGAACCATACTTTTTGGCCATTTTAAAATAGAAACCATAGAGACCGAGCCAGGATTGAACTATGCTGGACACTGAGCCTTTTAAACAACCCACCCCTGGCTCCCTTGGAAGTTTATTACCTCCTAAATAAACCCACCATTTACTAGAAAACAATACTGATTCTTAAAACCATTTTTCCTTCTCTGATGGACGAGGCCAGGCGCAGGTCTAAGAAGCTAGCCGCAGCCTTTTTGAATTTATTTGTAAATGCCTTTCTTAAGCTTTAATTTTAGCTTTTCTGATCTTACTCCTACAAAACTGCCGTCCCAGTGTGCTGTCTGCTGTGTGTCCCCTAGATCAGGACTCTGCTGCCTTGAAGGACAAAGGACATGCTTTTGTAGACCCCCCGCCAAGGGTCCAAGAGCTGGGCCTCTTCCTCCAGGAAATGGCTCCCAGTTTCCTCCCATCCTTCTATTGTCTCCTCCATCTTCTCTCCTGTAGACAATTCCAGACTGACTTCTGTCTCTTAAATGAAAGCAAACCTTCAGGGGAGCAGTCCCCTGTCCTTCCTTTGTTTACCCGATGAGACAACAGCTTTACGTTTTTCCCATCTGACGCGGGCACCCTTCGAGCCCTGCACAGGATAGTTTCAGATCGGGGGTCCCCTAAAGGATCTTAAACTGTCAGTAGAGCTCACTGAGAGCTACAGTCAATGAGACTGGTCACCCTGGCGGGGTTTAAGCCACAGATGTAGCACACAGCAGGAAGGCACAAGGAAAGGAAGAAATGAACCCCAAGGTGCTCTGACCTCTCCCCAATTCCCAGATCTTGGAGACCATACGCAGTTCAGGGAGGGGATCATCTGATGGGCAGATTCTAGTCCACAACAATACCTGACTCCACATTCACAAAATATCCATGGTTGGGAGGACCGTGTGTGTGTGTGTGTGTGTGTGTGTGTGTGTGTGTGTGTGTGTGCGCGCGCGCTCGTGTTCCATAGAACCCAAATGCAGACTGGCAAAGCCCTTTGGTGTGAGTTGGGGGGTCTGAGAGATGAATTGTTAGGACTGACTGCACATTTTTTGAGGAACGTCACAGTAAACTTACAAACTGTTGAGGGCACTCTGTGGAGCTCAAGTTCTTGTTGCAGGTCAACACCATTGTTCAACAGTTTTACTTGCATTCACACAACATAATCTGACTTGGGTGCCCCGTGAGCTATCCATGGAATAATTGGTAGTGAGGTCCCACTTATTCTACTACCGTAGTCAGGAGTAATTATCAATGGATCAAGAACTCCCAAGGGTCAGATGGTCTCTTTTGAGTTTTCTGTCTCTGTTTGCCATTCCTAAAGTGGCTTTAAAATTTAATTAAGAAAGCGGAAAGAGTTGGGCTGGTGGTGGTGGTCTCAGCATTTAGGAATGGCTCGGCCTGTGATGTCGGCAAACTGAAGACACCGTGTTCTAACGTCTGAAATCCAACAGTAGAGAGACTGTGTCCATTGAGAGTTCAGATTTGGGTTGATATCTATTCCTGAACACAGCAGAAAAGACCAGAAATGCAAGGAAATGCATTTGGGATGCCATCTCTCTCCTATCTGCCACTGAGACTCCGAGACACAGAGAGCCTAGAACTGAAGGTTCTACCCATGTGCAAATAGAACCCCCTCTACTTCAGAACCCCACCCCCACCCCTCAAGCTCCAGCTGGGCTGGAGCATCCGGCTTGCGTCAGGATGACCTCAGCGGCGCAGATAGCGAAGCCAGAGAAGCCAGAGGCTGAGCTTAGCTTTCACTCACTCATCCTAGTATACTTTATTTAAAAAAAAAAGTCTTAGTGGTATCATCTAAATGGATACCTGTATCTTTAAATTATATAGGGAATTTTGTATGTTTAAATAATTGTACTGGGTTCCATAATGCTTATCTTAGAAACTAGTAAAAGAAAAAATATATATAAACTGGGCGTCTGTGAGTGCCCCTCCTTAGAGCGTTCACCTAAGTTCCGTGTGTAGTGTGATGGTTATTGTGGGTATTTCCAAGTGTCGTAGGTGGCTGTGTTAATGAGAGACTGCTCTTCCCCTGCATTCTTGATGGTAACTCCTGCCCACGTCCTTCAAATCAGTATTGTCCCTTCCTGTCAGTTCGGTCAGTTGCAGTACCGGTAGCTTCCTGCTTGTGACGGTTACCTAATGGTGTCGATGTACATCTGTAGTATGTACACGTGAAAGTGCCTTCCTATCTTAGAGAACTTTAGCCTTGCTTTTGTACTGTCGCCCACTACGTCCCGCCCACCGGACTGTTCCAAGATGCCCTCTACTTGCTCCCAGCCTCCGCACCACCCCACGACACCGCCATGTCTCCCTGCACCTCTGTGCCCAGTCGTGTATGTCTTGCATCCATGTGGCTTTATCAGACTGTCCTGTTACCCTCCTAGATGAGACCGTGCCTTTCTCGCCTGTCCACAGTGACTCCCTGCCATCCGTCCCAGGCTTCTCCCCTCCATGACCCCATGACCCCACTCACACTGCAGCCTGCCATCCCGCCCCCCTTGCTCTAGAATCCTGGCTCTCCTCTCCCAGGCGAGGAGAACAGGGATGCTTTTACAGTCCTGGAAGAAAAGGAAATGTTTTGTTAATCTGTTGTGACAATGCACTTTTCTGTATAGTACTGTACTTCTTAGCATGTACCATTCCAGGCTTCCGTATACGGTTGGGTTTGTTCAAGGTGTAGCTTTATAATAAATATGATAGTTCTGGCCACTTTCGTCTGCTCCTGAGTTACTGAAATGTCCCTTTCTTTTTCACTCTGCTCCCCTAGAGAGGAATCTAATGGGTTATATTAAAGAATGGGAAACTTGAACCTTTTTTTGTTTTGTTTGATACAGGGTCTCTCGTCAGATGGTAGTGGCACATGCCTTTTTTAATCCCAACACTTGGGAGGCAGAGCCAGGTAGATCTCTGAGTTCAAGGCCAGCCTGGGCTACAGAGCAGGATCCAGGACAGGCACCAAAATTAGCAATTCCTGTTACATTTGGCGCCCAACATGGGACATGGACCCACGCCCCTGATATTAAGAGTCTCATGCTCTACTGACTGAGTTAGCTGGGTGTCCACCACCCAGAACAAGAAATAGCACACCAGCCACTGTTAACCAGTATACTGAGGAATCACACCATAGCTGATTTCACCCAGTTTGACTGCCCACATGAGGGCTCCTGCAGTTCTTATATGTGGTTCTTTTTGTTGAATTTTATGCTAGGAACTGGGGAATCAGGTCAGTGGTGGATCTACCAACAAGTACAAGCCCATGTCCAGTCCCCCCAGCACTGGGAAAAAATGAACAACCGAGGGAGAGAGTTAAGCTACAAGTTCTTCCATTTTTACTGCTACACAGAACTCTATCTCAGGCGGGCTTCCTAGTTAAGCTTTGGGCTTTATATGCAAAAGTCATTAAACCTAGAGAGATTAATGAAAAATGAATAACCTCACTAGTTAAAATTGTTTCCCAGGCCATGATGGAAGGGTGTTTAAACTGTCAGTTAGAAGGCCCACCCAAAGGTAAGGTGGGTTTCTTCCCATCTGGAGGCAAGAACTCATGCTAGAAGCTACTGAAACCACTGTAGGATTCACCTGATACTACTGTTGGGTGCCTGCCTTCAGTGCCCACTTTCCTTGCAGAAAGTTGGACTCATAAGCTCCTCACCAGGAACAAATGTCCAAATGAGACTGTGAGATTGTTCTGGAAAATCACCCTGTTCTCCATCTTCCTCCAAGCTACCCATCCCCTCAGCCTGCCACAACTGGCTGCACACACCCATTTCCACCCCTCCCTCTGGGATCCGTACCCCCCTCCAGGTGTGTCGGTGGGTCATCCACAGTTAGTATGCCTGCACCCACTAAGATTACATCTTAAGTAGTCAGGATCCCAGGGAAGAAAATTTCCCCAGGTTTGATTTATGAGTATTAAAAATATCCCAACAACCCTGAGACTATGGCAAATCCCATTTCAAGGGTTGTCTATCACCATTTTGTTAGTTTGGTTTGGGGTTTTGTTATGTTGGCTTTTTAAGACGGGGTCTTGCTGTATAGCACAAGCTGGCCTTGAACTTGCAATCCTGCCTCAGCCTTCCATTGCTTAGGGCTAAAGATGTGACCCACCATGCCTGGCTCTTCGATCCCTACTTGGATTTCAGAATATGACTTTGGGAAATAAGCACCATGAAGTTCATCAATTCCTCGGTAGTCTTTCTTTAAATATCAGATAGAAAACCTGCTTTTACAGTAGAAAAATAGCTGTTCTGTGAAAGTCATTGCCCATTCTCCAGCAGGGACTGAACTGGAGTGAGTGAGTGAGTGTGTGTGTGTGTGTGTGTGTGTAAGGATGTGGGAGGAGGAAAGAGACCATGACCCCGGGAATCTTAAGCAGTATGCTTTGCTTAATATAAATACCTTGTTCAATGTGAATTCTCTAGTCTTTGTTTTTCTTCCTGATAGAAGGTCCTCAGTGCCCCGGTCCCTCTCACTCTGGGGTTACAGGCATGCAACACTACCCCTGGTTTATTCAGCAATGGGCATCCAATGCAGGACCCCTTGCATGCTAAGCAAGCACTCTGCCAAGCGAGCTCCATCCTCACCCCTCTCCAATCTTGGCTAATATGCACACCCACGTGTAGTGGGTAGCCATTCCAGCTTTGATCTGGAAGTTCCAACCCCCATTGAGACTTCGGCAACTGTCACGCCTACAAGGCGGGGCCAAGGGAGGCGCCTGGGGACCTGAGATCTGGATGGTGGGGGGGGGGAGGCTCTCTGTTCCGGGACCCTGGATAATGGAGGTGGACCGAGCAGAGCTCCAGAGAACACCGCTGGACTGCGATACACCTTCCCCAGACCCCGCAACCTACCTATCCCTTAACTTGTAAGTTACGCCATTAAATAAATCTCCTTTTAACTACGTGGAGTGGCCTTAATAATTTCACCAATACCCACGTTTCCAGCATGCACATCCCCTTCTTGCTTGCCTTGATGTACTAAACCTTGCCTGAGTCTTGCTGTTGTTTGGGCTGGGCAGCAGCAACAGTCATTTTCCTTGGGCATCTTCAGCTCAGCAGACCCCAAAACTATTTTCTTTCATTCCAAGCATACCCCTCCCCTCCCCCACCCAACTGTTCTACTTTCTTTTATCTACACTTTACCCCAGCTCTGTGCTTCCCATTCGCCTCAGCTGTTATGGTGACGCAGACAGACTTCTTGCACCCATCAGCTCTCCTTTGGAGCAGTTGCCTACATCCTGTTCATCTTTCTTAATAAAGCTGAGTCTTTGGAACCACATGGACGCAGACTTTGTTTTAAACATGTTACGTGATAATAGCTAACACATACTGAAAGTGAAACCCACCCTACTAATGTTGGTTCACTTAAGCCTGTTGCTGTGATAAAACACTGACCAGGGCAGATAAAACACGCCCAGGCCGAGCTCCCAGCCCTGCAAGCTCATGGACTGGTTATCTCATGGTTCTGGCATGACTCTGCTGGGGTCTCCACTGCACCCTCACCAATTACCTCCCCTAACTTCTTCAGAGACTTTGATCACGTCACACGGTCCCAACCTCACCTTATCTCCATGACTCCTTCAATCCTGGTGAAGCTGCACCTTCACCAATGGCCTCTCCTGGCCTCTCAGAGTGCTACGCCTCATCCGCTCTCTATGACGCTTTCATGCCTTCAAAACCACTGCCACGTGATCGATTCTTACACATTGCCAAATTTGGCATCCGCTTGAGGAGTAGCCTTAACCACATCCGGACTACCGCTTCTGTGGGCTGACCCTGGGGAAATGCTCCCGAAATGGTTTTATCTCAATGATGCTGGTCTCTTATGAATCACAGCTAACTTTTCAGTCCCAGCTGATCAGCATCTGTTGTGTCCCAATGAAGCATGGGTTTGACTTCCTCAAGTGCTCAATTCAAAAATGACACACAAATGGCCCTGACAGTCTATAAGGGACTCTCACACTTCCCTCGGAAACTTCCCAAGCCAGGCACCCAGGTCTGCACTGATCTCAGCACTCTTACCTTCTAAGTTCCCACAGAATGGCCCATTAAGTTCTAAGAAGTCAACCAACTCTTCTCAAAACAGCCCTGTCTGGTCTGTCACCGCAACATTAATGTCTGGTCTAGTTTGCTTTCCGTTACTTTGAGAGACAAGAACAAAACCAGCATGAGGGAGGACAGGGATTATTTGGCTTAAACTTCCACCTCACGGTCCGTGGTTGAGGGAAGTGGAGGCAGGCACTAAAGCAGAGACCACAGAGGAGTGCTACTTACACACTCACTCCCTCTGACTTGCTCTGTTACCTTTCTTGTGCAGTAATGCAGGTGTACACTACCCCTTGTGGGCCGGCCCCGGCTACATCAATTAGCAATGGAGAAAATGCCTCCCCCCCACCACCACCAGACATGCCCAGAGGCCAAGGTGATGGAGGCAGGTCCCCAGCTGAGGTTCCCTCTCCTTCTGTGGATCAGGGAACAACCAAGATTAGCTTCCACAATAAGCCTTTAGGCACTCCCTCAGAGCTGTGTCAAGACATGATTAGAAGACACCGCTCGCTGCCTCCTCCTCCTGTCCCTGGGCCCAGACCTTCCTCACATACCTCAGGCCCGCCTGCTTAGAGATGACACACACCCATCACACCAGCACTGCCACTTAGAAGAAAGGAAGAGAAGAGGGAGGAGGCGGCGTCGGGGATAAAGGAGGGGAGAGAGCCTCTAAGCTCGACCGCCCTGTCAATTGCTGGAGGCAGCGTAACAGATGGATTTGCGGTTTCCAGGTGGATGGAAAGCCTTGAACACACCAAGTCCACTTCAGTGAGAGAAATATCTTCATCTCCCCAGTACTGACCTCCTTCAAGGCCCCAATCATAGAGAGGTCAGTGGCTGGCCACCGCCTTTGGGTGAAACCCATCTACCTCTGCTTCTCAGAGGACAAAGGAAGCTTCTGTCATGAAGCCTAAATGGATTAGCAAGAAATTGCTTTTGCTCGGCAATGTCAGCCTGGTTGCCATGTGTTGCCAGAGACGCTAGAGATGTAGACTTTGGTGTAGACTGGATGTTGTTTCTGCCTGCCACTGCCCTTGGGTTTTAACCCTTAGAGCAGTGGTTCTCAACCTTCCTGATGCTGTGACTCTTTACTGCAGTTCCTCATGTTGAAGTGACCCCCAACCATAACATTATTTCGCTGCTACTCTATAACTGTAACTTTCCTATTCCTATGAGTCACAATGTAAAATCTCTGATGTGCAGGATATCTGATTATTGACAGTCACTGTCGGAGAGGGAAGTCAATCTTCCACTGAGAGGCGGCCTTGGGACCTGCCTTTTCCCCAATTTGCTCTTCCTACCTCACTCACTAATACTCTGCTTTCCACAGATTCCTCCAATGCCCATCTTACTAGGCCAAGGAAACCCAACTGAGCTCTTAAATCCATTAAGAAATGCCTTAGGACAGCAGTTCTCAACCTGTGGCTTGTGACCCCTTTGTCAAACCTCCATCTCCCCCCCCACACACACACACACAAATACAATTCATAACTAGCAAAATTACAGTTAGGAAGTAGCAACAAAAAGAATCTTATGGTTGGAGGTCACCTCATTATGAGGACCTGTGTTAAAGGGTCCCAGTATTAGGAAAGTTGAGAACCACTGTCTTAATGGCTAGGGAGACCGCTCAACAGTTAAAAGCACCTGTTCTCACAGAGGACCAGAGTTTAATTCCCAGAACTCATATTGGGTGGCTTACAATGGCCTTAACTCCAGCTCTAGGGGATCTGACGCCCTCTTCTGGCCGCCTTGGGCACCAACACACATGTGGCATACACACATACAGAAGTCTACACATTTGCATAATTAAAAACAAACAAATCTTCAAAACAAAATGGTCTCACACACGCAGTAACTACTTGGGCATCCTCCTGTTGTAAAGAGAATGGTAAAGTCTTTCTTCTCATTCTGTGAAGGTTGCCATCCTTTCTTTTAAGCCCTAGACAGAGAGATGACAGAAACAACTGATGAAAATACGGTGTTGTAGTCTATTGTGAGATAGGATGTCACCACAAATGTCTCACACTGAAACCAACCTCAGAATGTGACTGTGTTTGGAGATATAGGGTATCGCTAATCCTGTCTGACTGGCGTCCTGTTGAGAGAATACTGGAGAGACATGGCAGATGCCAGGGATCTGAGGTATACACCCACAAACAAGGAGTGGAGCATCAGGAGATATCAGAACCACTGACAGCACGATGCAGGACATCCAAGCCTCAGGATGGTGAGAACATAAATCTCTGCTGCTATGCCATCCGCCCGAGGTGCTGTGTTGTGGCAGCCCCAGACAGGGGACAGGGACAGGAAGGAAGCGCCATCAGAAGAGAATTCCAGACAAATGCCCAACCATGCCCTGTAAGGGACAGGAAGGCTTACAGTCTCACCTGAGTGTGGACAGAGCCAGGAATTGATTCAAAAGATATCCTGAGCCTCTTCATGGGCCTTGTGTGAAGCGTGTGTCTGAACTGATGTAGAGCTCCGAATTATAGGAAGCTCTCTTAGGAGTTTCCCTTCTAAATCTCCAGGAACTTTCCCAGCACAGTGCACTTGGAGACTCCCTATCATTAACAGCATGTACAACTCCTATGGTAGCAAATTCACACAACAAAAAACACACCAAAATGTCTTTCCCCCAGAACTCAACAGTACACCAAAAACAGTCTAGAAAAACCAAGTGAGATATTTAATGCCTGTAAGCTTAGCACTCAGGAGGCTGAGGAAGGAGGATGTCTCTGAGAGGAGGTGGTCAGTATGGACTACATAGTTAGTTCCAGGTCAGTGGATTACAGAATGAAACCGCATCTCGATAAAGACGAAGAAAACTTGAGCTCTGTAAATTCAGATTTTTCCAATATATTTTCATCCAATATATTTCCTTGATTCTCATTTACATGTATGCATGTGTCTTTGTATCTGCTCATGTGTGTGGATGCCTGAGGACAGCAGAGGGCATTGGATCCTATGGATCTGGAGTTATGAGGCACCCAGTGTGGGTGCTGGGACCCACACTCGTGTCCTCTGGGAGAGCGGCCAGTGCTCAACAACTGAGCCATCTCTCCAGCCCCTAAACTTTCTAATGAGACCCAGAGATTTAACCAAACTCTTCTGATTACCGTTCTCTATTCAAGACCTAAACATGAACAGCTGCCTCGATTCCTGGGGCGCAACCAAGAAAAAGATCGACCAAGGCTGCGTGCGTGTGAACGATGTGCACCTGCCACCGGCGACCCCACACAGCGAGGCCTGGGCGAAGAGCTTTGAACCAGCGTGAGGAGGGGAAGGAGCCGGGCTCCTACTTCTCAAAGGTTCTCCTCAAAGAGTGACCCCAATAAACACTTGAGCGTGGCGCTGCTGAAAGTCTCTCCGGCATTTGGAGCCCATTACGTTTAGTCTGACCCACTCTATCTCACCCCAGGATAACTTTGGAGCAATCTAACAGAGTTCGGCAGAAATATTTTCTGTGGTGAAAAAGGAAACCAGCTGTTGCAATATCATTCTCTAATATAAGCCATAAAAGACTGGAAGGGGGGAGGGAGTGTCTCCTCACATCACAGAGTTGAAAGGATTTAAATCAAAGAGCCCAGAGTAAGAAAAGACTGTGTTAAAGCCTGAGATGTATGCAAAGTCGAGAAAAATAGACCCACGGCAAGGTATTGTGCAGCATGATGGTCAAGTTTTAAAGGAAGAAAGACGGAGCTTAATGAATCTAACTCATCTAAAGAAAATGGTCCCCCAAATTTCCATTCCGTTGTCATGACAACTAGTACCCCATCGTTGCCACAGTAACCAGCTGAAAAGCAACGGTCTTAAGAACGAGCTGTCTGATTGGGTGGTCACCGGAAGCCATTAGAAGCCACACGACCCTGAGAAGGCTGCTCTGCCATCACACTGATCTATTTCTAGCTCCCAGTATGTTTCAGGCTTTCCAGTGAGCTTCCCTTAGAGTCAAATGTTGGGAGGGGAACCAATGTCAACAAGTGTCTAATAATTACACTCCAGTAAGTTCACGACCTACTTGTTGTCTAATAGCCAAGCTATGCAGTATTGTGAGAGAACCGCACCCCCTCTGATGCCTTGCCCTTCAATCCTGCTGCTCTCCTGCTTCATCATCAAGGCACACTAGCCACAGTTCAAGCCAAACAGGTCACCGGTGGCAAGCTGCTGTCTTTGTTAGGTGAGGTACTGACAAGCTGAACAGAAGAGAATGTTTTATACGTTGGAAGTGACAAGATCGTAAAATAGGAGCCTGGGGTGGAGTCTCACATGCTTCCATACATGCATATAAACTGGCATGTCTGTTTTCGGATTCATTTATTCACGTGTCTGAGTGTTTTGCCTGCGTGTATGGATATGCACCCCAAGCATGCCTGGTGCCCTCAGAGGCCAGAAGAGGTCATCAGATCCCTTGAACTGGTGTCAGGGATGGCTGTGAACCACCATGTGTGTGCTGGACACCAAACCAGGTCCTCTGCAGGAGCAAAAAGTGCTCTTAGCTTCTGAGCCATCCTTCCAGCCCCGATGTCTTGTTTTATTTTTATTTATTTATTTTTTAAACAGGGTCTCACTATGTAGCCTTGGCTGGCCTGGAGCTTGCTCTGTAGACCAGGCTGGCCTCAGACTCAGAGATCCACCCACCTCTGCTTCCTGAGTGCTGGGATTAAAGGTGTGTGCCACCACACCAGGCCCCAGTGTCTTATTTTAAAACCCATGCTTGCCTAAAGCTATCGAGCATTTTAAAGACTTTTTTCCCACCCAGTAGTCTTCCTTGGTACTTGCTCAAAGCAAACTGTTCACATATTTGTAGACATTCCTAGAGTGCTCTTTAAAGCAGAGATGCCTTGAATGTCCCGTCCCCATTCCAAAGCCTTCCTCTAGTCGGTCACACTTTTAATCAGCGTGCACTGTTGGGAAAGATGTTTTAAAACACCCAGCTGTGGGCTCTCAGAAAATATGAACAGAGCAGCTCCTGGTGAGCAGCACCATCGCTAAAGGAAGGGTATGAAAATGCACCCTGGCACAAGGTACGGAATTGAGGACGGGAAGGGGACTTGTGTTGACACTGGTTTTCAGATCTCGTACAATAAGTTTTTAAGATGCTTTTCTGAATTCAGCAAACATTTCATAGCTATCGCTCTAAATACTCAGTGTGTGTAAGTAGACAGATGACAATAAGCCTGCCTTTCATAGTATATAAGGCTGAGTAGGTGCCGAATGCCCATATCCCAGAATGGAGCTATTCTGTAGTTCCATGGAGATAGTCGGGGAGCACCAACCCCAGGAAGCCTTTGGTACTGCCACTGCTGTGTGATGGATGCTCCAGGTTCTGTGCTAACGGCAGCAATGTTAGCAAAAACAGGCTGAGACATCCGGAAGTTTGCGGGACAGAGAGGAAGTGACTCGGGGATAAATGTCCATCCACCTATAATCACAGTCAAGGCTCCAGGGCCAAGCCTAAGAGCCCCTTGTCGACAGAGACTGGACAATGCTGGGGGACGGCGGGCTGGAGAATCCTGACAAAGGATGGCTGAGACTGGATGCAGGGAATGGCAGAGTGGGTTACGATAGAAAACGTCGGGTGAGGATAACATTGAAGACACGGGGAACAACATGGGCTGTGCTAACGACCCCGGAGAGAGCCAGTGAAGAAGCATGAAGGGAGACTGGGGTTGGACAGGGATTGTATACCCCCGACAACACACGGCAGTGTTCATTACAAAACACAGCCTTCAGTCCTTACACCGTGTACCAATGCACCGTGTGCTATTTACTGTGCTCCCCAATGAATTCAATATGATTTTAGTTTGAACATATACATGTGTTTGGGGTTGGAAATATTCGTAAAGGAAAACTAATTGCATAGGAGATTCAAATTGAGGAGTTCGATTCCACTAACAATGTCTGAGTCCCATACACGTCAGGTGGTAAAGAAAGAGAGTTAAGATCCAGTTCCTCATGGTCGAGTCCCACAGCCAGAAATGTGTGCAAATCATCCAGAATATTCAGGAAAATATTTTATGTAAAACACCTGCACTACACATGAGGAGAGATTTGCCTCGGGGTGTAAAGGCGGCTACTTCATGGGATCTCCTGAATTACCTGGCCAGGCACCACGGTGGCACTGGGGGGAAGGGGGGTGTTTATTTACAGATCTGTTCTGAGCCTCCAGAGACAATTCAGTTCTCTCTTTTAAGAAAGAATTTTATAACAGTTCTTCCCTATCCAGCCACAGTGGCGGCACCAATTCTTCTTAAACTCTCTCACAGGAGCAGAAATCAAGGCACAGCCAGTACCAAGAGGACAAATGTAACGCATAACAAGAATGTAGGACTTTTTATAGTGTGTGAAAGTGCAAACGCCACAGAGGTAGATCATTGGAGAAACTCTCTGACCCGGAAGAGGAATCCTACAGGCCGAGGCATGAACATTAACAGACCCACGGGTTCTCTTCCAGCCACTCAGAAATGAAAGGGCTCCTCATCATGGCTGATAATAATGACGGCTTTGCTGTCAGGGATAACAGAGCCCAAGACTGATATGAGCACAGGAAGGTTGGGACAACCCTGAACTGAGACCTCAGAGCACCCCACGGCTTCACAGAGGTGACTTCTGTGCCAATGAAGAAGATTCAGAGTGCAGGGCCCACAAAGGCACAGACCCAATTTCCACACTGTAAGGGGACGGTGGTCCTACTGTGGGGTCTGTTTGTCAGAGTCTCAGGGCTTTCAGTTTAGAAGGGACCTTATAATTCTCCATAGATCAGTCTCTAAGCTACATTATAGCTCTCCTAGTCCTTGGGGAGGGGAGGAGAGAAGAAGTGGAGTCATCTGAAGGGATTAAATGGCTGTAGGAGAGAAATTCAACCCTTCCCCAGACAAGTCTTCTCAAGGTGACTTCTCATTAGGGATACTCAACGTCCAGGTCTGATCAGGTGTAAATAAGCCTGAGGTATACTTAAGTCCACCTGCATTTATTCTGACTTTAACATTGCCCCAGGGGAACGCTATTAAAGACTTCACTGAAATATCCAGAGATGCTCCCAGGGTCCCACCAAAGTAAGAGCCAGTGACCAAGTTGCTTATACCATGTAATTGCCATATGCCAGAAGGTCATTTTCACTGGAGGGCCAATAGGTAACCTACTTCTCCTTCTACGTAAGTTTTTGGATCAGAATAAAGGAAGGACACTAAGTGACAAACCAAGAATTCTTTTCCGTGACTAATGTCTACACTAAGGTCAACTTCCCAAACGGATCCGCCACTCGAGTCTCTCTGTCCTCCTTGGTCCCTCCTTTCCTGTTAAGTCATAAGTCATACCTCATAAGGTAACAAAGGAGAGAAAACTTTTTTTTAATATTCTTTTTGGAGGTTCAAAAATCTCATAGCACTTCAGGATCATCAATAGTTTAGAAGGCCGGAGTCCACCTTGGGAACCAGCCACATTTTACCCCAGGGACCCTGATACAAAGAGCAAAGCTGAATGCCACAACATGGGTATGAAGCAGATGACACCCTGGAGGGGAATGCCGTTCTTCCAGTGGGGTGGTAAAGGCAAGCAGAAGAGGAGGTGTTCCAGAGCCTAAGGAGGTAAAGATGGCTATGACGACGTAAGTAGTGGTTTTCAAAGTGCAATCCTAGGGTCTGCCACATAGGCAATTACCAGAGAAAGCTGTTGACCTGCCTGAGTACCAGAAATCGCTTGTAGTGGGCGCCATGGCAGTGCTGGAGTTACATACGTCGTCAGCTTTGAGAATCAGTTCCCTAGATTTCAGGTTCTCTGCCTGAGACTTAGGACTTCAACAAGGACTTCAACTCTAGCCTCGGGGATAGAGATGGCTCGGCTGTTAAAAGTATTGGCTGCTCTTCTGGAGGACCATTCCCAGCAGCCACAGGACAGCTCACAACTGTCTGAGACACTGGTTCCAGGGGAGCAGACAGCCTCTTCTGTCCCCCACGGGCACCAGGCATGTATGTGGTGCAGGCATGCATGCAGGCAGGACAGTCACATACATAAAATGTTTTTAAAATTAAACAAAAAAAGCTACAGCCTCGTTTTCCCTAACCTCTCACAAAAATGTAGTATAGCCTTCTATTGTAAAAGGCAGTACAAGGATGATAATTATTAGGACCCAGTGTTACATCTTCATAGACCCTGCATTAACAGACAACTCATGGAAGGCCTGGTATGGCCACCTACTCTCTTAACCCCAGCACTCAAGATGCAGAGGCGGGAAGATGGATGTGAGTTCAAGGCCAGCCTAGTCTACATAGCGAGTTGCAGGCCAGCCAGAGGTGCATAGTGAGACCCTGTCTCCAAACACAGATTTCAGAATACTTTTATAGGGCCAGATGGATCAGATGTAAAGGTGTCTGATCCCAAGACTGGCAACTTGAGTTGACCCTTGGGACCTACATAGTATAGAGAAATGACTCCTGCAAGGGGTGTGCAGGTACATGTGTGTGCGTGCACACGCATGTGCATGTGCGGGGGAGAGGGGGTACAATGTAAATTTTAAATAAATTAGGACAAAATATTTTTATAATTATATTTCACAGGTGTCAGTGTAAAGAATTCCTGTTCAAACAGATTCCAAATAAAACTGAGCAAAAGTTTAGAGATGAGAAAATACAGAGCAAGGCCAAGAGTTCAGTTTGACAGAAACCTGAGATGAAGCAAGAAAATTGACCCTTCGAAGTGGACCCTCCCCAGCAGGCTCCGCAGAGCTACTTTCTCGGGATTTCTTTCTTTCTTTCTCTTTCTTTTTTTAAAGAAAACACAAGAAGCAAAGTAGACATATAAATCACTAGGGCTGGAGTGAGGGCTCAGCAGTTAAGGCATATAATATAAATTACTCTGTCAAGTAAGTAGTGTGGCTGAAATACAAAGACACAGAATGTGAGAGACCAGGTAGAAGACAAATTTTCTAAAAGTTGAACTAATGAAAACTCAGGAGTTGGGGCTGCGGAGATGGCGCGGCGGTTAAGGGCGTGTACTAATCTCGGAGAGGACCTCAGTTCAGTGTCCAGCACCCATGTCAGGTTCCATCGCCTGGAACTCCAGCCCCGGAGCATCTGGGACCCGCCCCCTGCTCTAGCCTCCACAGGCTCCCGCACTCACACGCACACACCCACGCACGTGTGTACATCAGTTTACCAAGTTAAAGAGACGCTGCTGAGGACTTAGCATAGAGAAGAATCAAAATGACTCCAAAGCTTCGGGAGTCCCGGCGGATAAATATGGAGGTCCGCTGAGACGGGTTTGGGGAGGGGGCACTGAGCTGAAAACACCCTGAGTGTGGATGCAGCAAAGAAAGTTCAAGACCTCCTCCAGTGCCTCAGCAGCCACCCAAGAGTGTCTCCCACAATGGGGTTTTGATCCTGAAGGCCCCTTGAGGGCTTTCAATGAACCCTGCAATTACAGTCGAAAACTTTGTGCTCGTGGATAGTGGGAAAGAGATGTCAACTTTCAATATAAACTCGAGAGGTATGTGGATCCCCGCCCTCCCACGTGAAGACATGCTCTCTGTCCTAAGTGCCACAAGCCAAGTGCTCCAGTCATTTTTCTCAGGAAGAAATACTTATTTGGGTTCACAATTTCAGAGATTTCGGTCCACGGTCGGCTGGTTCCATTGCTTTGGGGCCAGAACATGAAAGCTGTTTCTTACTTTGTGGCCATACAAAGCGAGAGAAAGGCCAGGGTGCCGATATCCCCTTCAAGAGCTTGCCTTGTGACCTAACTTCCTCTAAGTGTCTCTTCCTGATGTGGCCACCACAGGCTGATGGCCACAAGCATCTAACTTTGTAAGAGACAAACCAGCAGAAGGTAAAGCCTCGCATCTGCAAACTTGAGGAAGGACATGAGTCTCAAACTGTCTAAGGGACGAAGCCGGCAATCACGATATCACAGATGGCTCTGAGTCGGTAGAGGTTAGCTACATAGTCACCAGCTCAGGAAACAGAAATTCTGGATGTGGTGGCACATTCCTTTAACCGGAGCATACTCGGAGGCAAAGGATGGACCCAGGCCAGTCTGGTCTACAGAGCGAGCTCCAGGCCAACCAGGGCTACACAGTGAGACCGTCTCCAAAAAAGAGAGTAATAACAATAAGAGGACACTGGGTAAGAAGACATTGGGGCTGGGGAGGTGGCTCAGCATTTAAGAGCATCCAGGTTTGGTTCCCAGCACCCACGAGGTGGTTCACAGCCATCTGGGACTCCAGTTCTGGAGATCTGACACTCTCTTCTCACCTCTGAAGGCACCAGGAATGAATGGGGTGCACAATGCACACACGTAGGCAAAAAACGCTCCCACACAGACACTAAAGTTCAGCGGAAATGACAGTCCTGTCTCTTACTCATTTCTTGGGCCAGCTGCACAAATATCTGTCTCTACAAGAGTGGCTGAGAAATCTCCCACTGGAAATGCTAAAAATGGTCATTTTAAAGTAACTGCGCTACAGCTCGGGTTTCTGCTGTCCTGGAGAAGCCAAGTGGCACCCACTCTGCCTGGATAGCCAGAAGCCACAGCTGGAGAGCTGGTTTCTCTAGCGCCCTCTACTGGCTGTTCCCAATATACTCTTATTCTCAAGCTTGCTAAAAGATTTTGCACTTTTTTAAAAAATGCTGCTTTTTGATAGAAAGCCTTTTTCAAGAGTTTGGATGCTTAAAGAGGCCCTCCTCACCCCTGAGGAAGGGTGGGGGAAGAGGGTGGGAGGGGGAGGGAAGAAGAAGGGAAAGGAAGGAAGGAGGAAAAGGAGGAGGAAGGGAAGAGAAGGAGGAGGAAGAGGAAGGAGGAAAAGGAGGAAGAGGAGGAGGAAGAGGAAGGAGGAAAAGGAGGAAGAGGAGGAGGAGGAAGGAAGAGGAGAAAGATGAGAAGAGGAGGAAGAGGAGGAGGAAGAGGAAGGAGGGAAAAGAGGAAGAGGAGGAGGAGGAGAAAGATGAGAAGAGGAGGAAGAGGAGGAGGAGGAAGAGGAAGGAGGGAAAAGAGGAAGAGGAGGAGGAGGAGGAGGAGAAATGCTGCCATCTCCAAAATACAAATAAAATACCAAAATGGTTTCTCTGTGTAGCCCTGGCTGTCCTGGATCTCGCTCTGTAGCCCAGGCTGGCTTCAAACTCACAGAGATCTGCCTGCCTCTGCTTCCTGGGTGCTGGGATTAAAGGCGTGTGCCACCACCTCCCACCAGCTGCTCTGAAAGTACAGTCCTTGACCAGCAATGTCAGTAGTAACTGAGAACTTCTGGAGCACAAATCCTAGGGTTCTCCCACAACCTACTAACTTACCCTGTATCTGCCACACAGGTGATTCTGATAAGACAATGAATCAATTATCCACAGGCAGGTTTCTCCCAAACCAAGAGTCACAGTTCTGGTAAAATGTAAAGGGACCATGTAAGCGTAACAAGTTGAGATCTATTTGTTGCTGTACTGGGTTCAAGCCCTTCCAGCAGCGTCTGGCTGGCTGCCGGAGTGCTTGGAGAAGGCTCCAGTTACTGATATGCCCAACACTAGCACAGTTAATGTTCGACAGCTACTGCGTGAATGAGTGAATGAATGAGATGATTGTATACATGGAAAGGAGCAGTACACACACACACACACACACACACACACACGCACGCACGCACGCACGCACGCGCACACACACACACACACACACACACACACACCACCTGCTCCTGCTTCGGGGACAGCCCTAACACTGAGCCTAGACAACCCTAGAGCCACTGAGACCAGGATGAGCCCAGAGGGATTGGAGTGTCCCTCTGCATTCTCAGATCAAATCAGACGGTCAAATATAACAGCATTCCAGCTCCACTTTTCAATGTCCAGACCAGCAAAAACACAATCATCCGTAAGGACAAAGTTAGCGGAAGTCTAAAGGACCACTTTCCCCCCCTTCATCAGGTCCCTCTCCCTCTGCCCTTCAGGGTGCACTCTGATGCAGTTGCCCCCAGGACCCACCCTGAGCCAGCATTCAGAGCCCTAGCCCTGGCTCATGTCAAGTAGAGGGTTACCAAAAAGGGGGCCACCACTTGCCTCCCTCTGTTCTTGGGCATTGATATCTTACACATACCATATGGTTTTCAAATTCAAGCACCCCATAAGCAGACCTTGTCATCCCAACCAGATTGAGAAACTAGGCAGACAAGTCATGGTGCATCCATTAACAAAGCCTCGTGGGGTTACACAATACCAAGAGGAGTCTCTGCAAGAGAGGAGCTCATCCAGTCCGTTCCTTCTGACTCATTTCCTCTGGAGAACTTACTTAGAATAAATCGGGCACAGGGCCACAAAATAATGACATTGGCAACGGGAACCCAGTAGAGAAGTCAAGAGGAACGAAATGACTCTGCCTACAGGGCTTCTGCAGCGGGCTAGTCACCTAGTGTGGCTTTTAATTCCTCATTTAGAAAGGAAGGGGGAAAGCCCAGTTTCTTAAAACTTTAACTAAAGGGGGGAAAAAATCAGAGACTAATTCAATGCTTTTATATACTAATTAGAAAAAATAACCCAAGCAGAACCTTTTAAAAAAAAAAATCACAAAAATACACGTGCTAGTTGGCTTTCTGTTGCTGTGATAAACACCATGACCAAAAGCAATCTGAAAAGGAAAGGGTTTACTGTAACTTACAGGTTCCAGTCCATCCTTGAGGGAAGCCAGGGCTGGAGCTTGAAGCAGGACTTGAAGGGGAGACCCGGTAGGAACGTTGCTTACTGACTTGCTTCCAAGCTTACGTTCACGCACCTATCTTGGACCCACCCGCCCACAGTGGGCTGAGCCCTCCTACATCAATTAGCAATCAGGAAAACACCCCACAGACAGGCCCACAGGCCAATCTGATGGAGGCGATTCCTCAGCTGAGGTTCCCCTTCCCAGGTGTGTCAAGTTGACGACCAAGATTAGCCATCAGTCACAGCTTGGAAAGATTTTGTTTTAATTAGCTTTCACTGCCAAATTATCTGCTAGATACAAGCAGTCCTGCTTTGCTGTGACTGGCTGAAGGTGTGTATTCACGAGGGGATGAGGCACCATTACACTCACCCCATTCCTGTCAACATTAACCTTTCCCCCCCTCTGTCTTCCTGCCTTACTGAAAATGACCAACTCGTTGTTAAAAAGAAAATAAAAATAAAAATGGTTAGTTTTCAGATGTGGCTTTCTTCAAACTGGGGCAAATCACTGGGCCATGTTCCGGCTCCGTGAGAACCTCAGGTGAAGGATGGAGCCAAAGTAGATTAGTGGACCAGCAGGAGGGAAGAGGGGCGGGGAGAGGGGACAGGCAGGGGAAATAACACCGACGAAGGGCAGAAAATTAGCCAGAAGCAAGACGGGAAAGCCATAATATTTAGGTAGACTCTCTCGTGTCAAGGGGGAAAACGGCCCTGTTTTATTTCAAATCTAAAGTTAAGCCTAAGATGCAAAAAATCCTGAGGCATACTGAGAACAGGAGAAATAGTCTTTCTCGGGGAAGAGCCCAAGTGGGTTATCCAAGCGCTCAGCCCTGAAATCATATACACACAGGTAACATTATATGGACTGAGCAGGTTGTGTTTATATAGGAGTGTGAGTGTGTGTGTGTAAGTCCAACTACAAAAAGAGATCATGAATTTGAGAGAGGGCCAAGAGGGTACATGAGGGGTGTTAGAAGGAAGAGGGGGAAGGGAGAAATTCTTAATTATAATTGCAAAAAAATTTTAAAAATTAAAACTGAAAAATCCCTTATCAATGGAAAGACTCATTTCTTTAAAAAAATGCACAGGTGCCTCTTAACGTGCTAAGAACTACTTTTAAAGCTGCTTCAGGACAGGGGCTACAGTGTCAGTGACCCAGCCCTTCCTACCACGTGGGAACTAGGCTCACTCTCTAGCACCAGTAGGGAGGAATCTGGTTTTTTCAAAGATAAAACTAAGGCTGGGGACACAGCGCTGAGATCCGGCATTTGCCCAGGCACCTGTAAGGGTTGACTCTGATCCCCAGCATTGCCAAAGGGGGTGGAAGGTAAAGGAGTCAGAAGTCAAGCTGACTACATTTCAAGGTAACCCAGTAACTGAAGATGCTCTCTTTGTATGTATATTCTGGCTAATAAATTATAAATAACGAGAACATCACCACTTTGGAACCTCTGTCCTACAACCTATGTAGGAAGAAAGCCACAGCCACAGTCACAGTCACAGATGGCAATTTGAACACACCTCTTATTTCAGAGCAGCCCAATAAAAGAGCAGTGGGATAGACCTGAAAGGAGACTATCAACCAACCGTAACAAACCAGGAACAAAGAGCCGCGAAGATTTGGAATAGTGAGTGCTGTTTAGGCGTTTAGCTGCCGATGCTGAAACACAGGCGTTTCTCAGGCTCGAAGAGAAGGACGAGAACACGAGGATTCGCATTTGAGTCAGAGAAGATGTTCGCTTTTTATTCAGACAGCTTTCGAGTCCATTTCCAACATGTTTTCACACACAAGGCCTTCTCACAGTCCCACCCTGACCCTTGGAAAAGGCAGCCCACGTTTTCTTGGCCCAGTTTTCAAAGCTGTTGAGCTGACAGGGCTGACATGCCAGGGTAAAAGACCCGCAAGCTGCCTGCTAGACTTAAAGATAACCTGAGGGAGTCATCGAGGAGGGAAGGCTTGCTTTTTGTTCTGTTTTGTTTTTCTCGAAGGGTCAATTTTCCCGTTTTCAAAGGGCCTTGGTTCCCCAGTTAACCATCTGGCTTCATTTGAAGACATCCCCCAAAATGACACTGTCAGATACCAGGCAGGACCCCACAGAGGACAAAGGTGTTAAGGGTTCATCCATTATCCAAACGGCACCCTAAAATTCGACACTCAGTGGACCTCCGGGCAAATTCAGTGTTGGACACACTTCCAGTTACCTAGAATTCATCGGCTGTGGTCTAGAAATAAACGCCAGGGTAGGCAGTTCACAGGAAAGTGCCCACCTCCTCTCCAGCCAGCGGAGCAGGCATGACAGACATCTCAATCCTGCTTCCAGAGGGCAAATCCCAATAAAAATCACTTTTCTTCTTGACTTGAACCAAAATCTGGGCAGCTTATATCTGTGTGTACACCTGTGTCACCACTGGTTCCCTGGAGGCCTCCGTCCTGCCTATGGTCACCATGGCAGTGTGGAGCTTCCTCCTCCAGTGACTTTAGTCTGGCTCGGGACCTGTGTTCCTCAGTGGCCAGGAATGTTACAAGACTTCAGACCTACCTTGGGGAGAAGAGGAGGAAGAGGAGGAAAGGAGAATGTATCCCTAGAGGACACACCTGTCAAACAAGTCAAAAGCCTGGCTTCCCAGAAGCAGAGGAGCTTGGCTAAGAAAAAAGAAAGCAAGCTAGAAAAAACAGAGTAGGAGGCGGTAAGGCCAGCCCTCAGGACGAGCGGCCCTAGAAGGAGGAGAAACCAACACACAAACCTAAGAAGCCAGTGTTGAAGAAATGCAGGGTTCACCTTGGCATCTCCTGTGCCCAAGGGAGGGTGCCCGCCAGCTGTGATCTGGCACAGGTGTCTACACCTGAGTCTAAATGTAACAACGTGTTCTGGGGGCCACACAAGAGCCCACAACCCAGCCCTCCTATCTCAGGAGGCTCTTGGAGAAGAACCCTGCAAACATGCATATGTACACAATAAAATTTGCTTGATCAGAAAGAAATATATATATATACATATAATTAGAAAACTTTATTGAGGCGCTTCAGAAATAAAGTATCAGTACTGATCTCTGAGGGTCCTCCAGGACCGCCTGACAGCACACAGGGACTTAGAGTTCCTGTTGTCTTAGTAGTTACATCTGCTTTCTGTTCTTTGTAAATACCTCTTAAATTACTCAAAAATACGTTTAAAAATAAATATATCATTCAAATATGTACATATTTGACTATTTTCAGTATTTTATATATGCATGTCTTATTTACATTCCTCCACAGTCCACTGAAGTCTATAATTTTTTATCTACCTAGGGAGCCATATCATTAAGGCTAATGGTGGTTTTATCCAGGAAAAAAAAATTCATACCAAGGGTTATTTTTCAGTATCTCGGCAAAGCACAAAGCAAGGAAAATGGCTTGGCTTTTAATTTCAAATGTTTTCAATTTAATGTAAGGTCACTATTATAAAATTTGTTCATGTTTGTATAGAACCTGGAGAAAATGCAGAGTAAATCACTACTTCCTGTTTAAAGAAAACCGGCTTAAGATTATGTGAAAGAGGGGAGGGCCAGAAAACTGGCCAGTAGATTCTTCTACAGGTAGACCACACTTGTCCAGGAGGCCTTGGAAGGGCTCCATGACTCTGCTGGTGTGGCCATCATGCTCTGTGGACACCCCACAAGACGGCGGCTCCATTCAACCATGAGGAAAGCATGGATCTGACCAGGACATTCACACAGCTCTGAAGGACATAGCCAGCAGAAACGGCTCAATTCTTCTTGGTGGCTTCTTCTCCTTCTGAATCAATAACCCAGAAATGCTCCCCACGTTGATCCCTCTGCTCCCCTGTGAACACACTCAGAAGGAAGGGACAGAGGAGCCTGTCCCCAGACACCTGGTGCTGCATCTGAACATGATCTGCAGAGGGCAAGGAACCAAGTCCAGATGTGATGACCTGGGACTGCACTATGAAGTCCAGATGTGCTGAAGGGCTGACCTGGCCACTGGACTATGAAGTCTAGATGTGCTGAAGGGCTGACCTGGCCACTGGATTATGAAGCACAACTGATTTTGAGCAAGCACGAAGTATCAAGACCATCATTTTGATTTTATAAAAGCTGTGTTGTGTGAGAACCTAAAACACGGCTACAAACACATGGCTGCATGCTTTCTAAACCTGAGAATAACCGGACAGGGCCAGATGTAAACACAGTCGGGCAGAGAAGTGACGTCAAGCGGGTTAAACCCGCATGGAGAAACTCTGCACACCGCCTTGGGCTGACTTCAAACAGAATAACACCAAGCGTCTTAAAGGTAAAAACAACAAATGCAGATGGGTGTGGCGGTCACCTGAAAAGAGCCTGTGGCTGGTTGAGCTGCCATAAGGGTCGATACTAACTGATCATCTCCCACTTCACTACCTGATAGAAATCTCTCACCAAGGTTCTAATTACAGCATAACACTAATTAGACGAACTTGTCAAACGGTTAACATGCGCGTCAATGAGACTGGAACAGTCCCATCTGGTATCGTATCCTGGCTGCTCTTCAGGGACAGAGAGAGAGGATGCTGAGAAGTGAGTTGGGGCACAATGTTCAGAATAAGAACAAAAAAATCTGGAAAGGTACATGAAGGACCAATCAACATCCCATCTACAGGAGACACGGGAAATGGGAAAATACTGACACTACTTTGCTGTACCACGGTGACTCGGGGTAGCCATGGCACTTCCTAGACTACTCTTTGGAGATTCCATCCTTGGTCTTAATTGCTTATGAAGTGTGCAACATGATTAGGGAAGATCTGTCTTTAGCTCAGCTCCCAAAGAAGCATGAGTGGACGAAAATTCTAGTCACAAACTACCGTTGCCCCTTGGAGCAACGAGGAACACCATATCCAGTCTTGGAAATCCTTGGGCAAGCTCCTGCTAACCTTTGGATCCGGGTTTCAGACTTGCAAACACTTTGGGGTTCTTAAGGGCAAGCGAGAGCTCGTTGAGGAAGGAAATAAAATGGGAGTCTCTCTCAGATTTCTTGGACTCAAAAATAACGACGATGGTGAAGTGGGGTTCTGGGCGGGTCAGGAAGTAGGTACTCTGCACTTTGTCATCATAGAAGTGGACCACTTTCTCCAGGCTGTTCAGGTCCGAAGTTCGGTCTGTCATGATCATGATGACATTGGGCCAGTGCATGACCGGCCTGTCACTGGGCAGGGACACCACAGCCGGGTACTGGTCCACCCCTTTAGGGGCCTCTCGGTAGGAATGTGGGTGGTGGTAGCCGTGACCCTGAAAGCTCTCTGAGCCTCGGTTGTCAAAAATCAAGGACACATTGGCAGCGTCGTATTTCCTGATGAAACTGGAGATCTTTCCAAAGAGGTCTGGGTTAGCCTTGGCAGTCAGCCCTTTCATTTCTGAAGCCGTCGTCTGGCGGCTCAGCGCCTCGTGAAAGTAAAAGCTGAACTTGGCCAGGAGCGTGTTTTTGAGCTTCATCAGCCAGAGGAAGAGGTGGGGGGGCTGCACGGCCTTCTGAGACTGCCCCCCGAACAGGTGTTTCTTGGTCTCCCGCTGCTTCTCAAAGGTCTGGCCCCAGCTCTGAAGCTTCGTGTGAGCGTTGTGCAAGGTCACCAGGGAGGGGAGGAACTTCCACTCGGAGATCTGGGCCTGCGCCCTCAGGAGATGGCTCAGCACACCCACCTCCAGCTGGAAACTGCTCTCCAGAGGGCTAAGGATAGGGTGGTGAAATCTGGGGGGGACACAAGTCAGTGGCAATGTCACTTCAGTGAGAACCTTCACAAACAACAAACCAGCACAAACCCCAAACGCCGCTGCCCCCGGACAAGTGCTGCCCGGGTCGGCCGCACCGTCGGGCAGAAAGGCACTGATTTTTTACAACTCTGGTTTAACGTGGGCACTTCATCTTATTCTCCCAAGAAAGTACCCTGGATTTTGTGGGTTTTCTTTTCATGAATGTAACTATCTTCCTTCCATTGACTATAATTATTTATTTACTCCGAGAACTGTATGACTAACACGATCATCAAAACCAGGGGTCCTCTTTTCAGGGTATGCAACCGAAAGACAATACTAAGACACCTGCTGTCCACAGACACACTAGTTCATAGACCCATTTTACAGATGAACATAAACACTATAAACCTGTATCTGAGGCTCAATAGGTAACGGGCACTTAATAAAGGAATACAGCATTTACCAGACAACTGTTGTCCATTCTACTCCCAAAGTCCCTTCATAGTTAACCATGATGAAAAACAAAATGGCGGCCAAAGGGAGGCGGGGAAATAGAGCACGCTGGAACAGTGCAGTGAAGAGCAGAAAGGACCTTCGGTAACTGGGAAAAGAAGCCATGTGGAAGGGAGAGGGGGCACAGGCCAGGAGAGGGCAGTGGGGAAGAGGACAAGTTCAGACAAAGAACAGTGACTCCTAGGTAAGAAGACGCCACGATGAAACTCATTATTCTGTAATCAAACCTAAAACATTAATTTAAAAAAAAAGGTAGCCACAAAAGAAGACCTAAAATCTTTTAAAATCACTTTCCTCAAATCCTTAGAAGGTATTAAGACCTTGAATATTCTGATCCCTACTCAAATTGAGTCACATTCCCACCACCCCACCACGTGTTTCTAGCTAGTGTGAAATGATAAAATTATACCACTTCAGGGGCTGCAGAGGTGGCTCGGGGGTTAAGAGCACCAAGTGCTCTTGTAGAGGACTCGAGTTCAGTTCCCAAAATCCACATCAGTTACAGGTGGATAACTCTAACTCCAGCTCCGGCAGATCTGACGCCCCCTTCTGGCCTCCACTGGCACTGCACTCATATGCACATACCCTCCCCACATACATATGCATCTAGTTAAAAATTAATAAAGTATACTATGTCAAGATCAAGACAGTAGTGCAGTTTTACTCCCACCTACACAACGTGTTTTACGTTTTTCTTACCATGTGCTGCGGTGACAGTTTATACTGTGGCCAAGTACTACACACATGTGTAAGTTTTACTCCTTACTATGCACAATGTAGCTGGATATTTTGTAATATATATATGTACATATATATGTCATATGTCACATTTCTGTTTAGTAAATGAATTTATGAATGTAGACTGTTGACTGCCCTCTATAAACACCATCCCACTTCACAACAATATTAGGGGAAGAGGCAACAAGATGTGGAAGTACCTAATTTCTCAGCAGAGGAGGACGGACAACTTATGAAGAGTAGGCCAGTGAGAACATGGCCCTTCTTCATCAATGTTTCTCAATTACTCTTCAGCTCTCCTCTGCAGTCACTGTCTTAGAGAAGTCTGCTCCCAAGCTAGGTCAGGCCCCAGCACTAGGCACTCTTTTTTTTTTTTTTTTAAGATTTATTTATTTATCTTTATGTGTGTTTTGTCTGCATTTATGTATGTGCATGTATGTATGTATGTATGTATCTATGTATATATGTATCTATGTATCTACATGTTCTATGTCTGTGGAGGTCAGAAGACAGTGTCAGATCCTCTGAATTTGGAGTTAAGAGATAGTTGTGAGACATCATGTGGGTGCTGAGAACTGAACCCAGGTCCTCTGCAAAAGCAGTAAGTGCTCTTAACTACTGAGCCATTTCTCCAGCTCCAGCTTTCAAAGCCCACTTACTTAGATACAGTTCTGCCCAGAGTAGGTTGGGCCTCCCATATGTTATAGAATATTATTTTAAGGTGTGTCACTTTTGTTTATGTTGCATTTGTTTAACTCTGTGAAGCTGTGTTACTGTGCCTGTCTAAAACACCTAATTGTCTAATAAAGAGGTGAACAGGCCAATAGCAAGGCAGGAGAAAGGATAGGCAGGGCTGGCAGGCAGAGAGTATATATAGAAGGAGAAAACTGGAGTAAAGAGAGCTAGGAGCCAGAGAAGGAGGACTCCAGGGGCCAGCCACCCAGCTACACAGCAAGCCACAGACTAAGAGTAAGTTTTACAGAAGAGAACGGGAAAAGCCCAGAGGCAAAAGGTAGATGGGTTAAATTGAGAAAAGCTGGCTAGAAACAAGCCAAGCTAAGGCCAGGCATTCATAAGTAAGAATAAGCCTCCGTGAATGATTTATTTGGGAGCTGGGTGGCGGGCCCCCCCAGAAAGAGTCAAATACCAAAACAACACCCATATCAACATTAGTCATGGCAATATCCCACAGACACGCTCACATACCAAACTGATCTGGACATTCCCCAATTCAGACCCCTCAGATGACTGGGCTGTGGCAGGCTGACAGCTGACTCTGGCAGAACAACATTAGCAGAAAATCCTACTGCAGATGCTCCTGGACTTGCGGCCCCATCAGCCCATCCTAACTTTAAAATATGCTTGACGCTCCTAACCTACCAACCGCCTCAGCTCACCCTGCAAAGATCCCTGCACTGTCGGCTGCCACACCCCAGGACTGCTTGGCTAGTGACAGCCGAGGCCGCCCAGTGTCACTAGAGCACTGTACTGCATTCTGCTAAACCTGGCAAATGATCAAAGTCCAAAATGCCAGGCACAGCTTCTACTGAATGGTCATCGCTTTTGCAGCATTGAAAAAATCATAAAAATCGCCGGGCGGTGGTGGCGCACGCCTTTAATCCCAGCACTCGGGAGGCAGAGTGGATGTCTGTGAGTTCAAGGGCAGCCTGGGCTACAGAGTGAGTTCCAGGAAAGGCGCAAAGCTACACAGAGAAACCCTGTCTCAAAAAACAAAAAACAAAACAAAACAGAAAAATCATAAAAATCATTTTAAAAAACCCACAAGCCGGGAACCATGTCTGATTTTCCTACTGCATGCCACCATAGAAATCACCATGTATTGCCAATGCTCTGCTTCAAAGGACACAAAGTCTCAGATCAAACCTTCAGAAACGCTTGTGAGCAAGTGTTTCCATGACACCACAGAAGCGTAATGTTCTACACTCGTTAAAGATGCATGTGAATGCAACGCTCTTTTTTCATCCTCAAGGAAAGCTAACCATTCGTCCTGTCTGTCTGCCCAGCGCAGACATTAGCTTCATGACGCATCATTTCCCAGCCTCCTCTCCTCTGCATGCCTTGCGGCCACTCACACACACCTCACTCAGGCTGTGATCCACAAACATACACCTAAGTCAAGGTGGTGAGCTGGGCAGTGTCTGAGACAGGAGACTGCCAACAACCTGTGGAGAACACTGGCTCTAAAGGAAAGGAGAGAGCATGGGAGGAGGGGAGGAAGGAGGGAGGACAGACAGCAGGAACCCGGGGTCCAGAGCGCAGGAAGGTACAGAGCAGGTGTGCTGATGAGAAGCAGAACTCCAGAAATGCTATTCTGTCCTCCACAGACCCACACGGTGGAGTCCCTTCCAAAGGAACTCTTTTGTGAGAGTCAGAAGTAAGAACCAATCTGCAGAAATACACATTTAAAAACGATGAAAATGGGAAATTTTACGTGGTGTCTATTTTGCTACAATAGAAGGAATCTGTAGCCCCTTCTCACTTAAACCACTAGCCTGCTGCTCCTTAGCCACCATTCCACTGAGGACATTCTAGTCTCCCTGCTCCACAGGTCCTCTGTCCCTAGGGGACAGTAGTGAACCTTGCATACTTATTCACAGACGTGATAAAGTTTACCTTATAAATTAGACGCAGTAAGAGACTAATAACTAAAATAAAATACAATTATTAACAGTATAGAACAGTTTAAGACAATGTGGTCTCTCTGATCTAGGTGTCAGCAGCTGACGCAGTACTGACCTACTGGACAAGGGCCACGCCCACCGGGTGGCACAGTGTGACTTCATCACACAGCGCACACATCATTTTGTGTGTGTGTGTGTGCAAATACACGTGTGTGTGCACTGAATGTAGAGGTCAGAACACAAGCTTAGATGTCATCTTACAGGACTGTGGCCTCCCGTTTTTAGAGATGGGAAAGAGAGCCTCTCACTGGCCTGGAGGGAGCCGAGCAGGCCAGGCTGGCTGGCCCGTCAGCGACAGGGATGGATCTGCCTGTCCCCACCCCCTCAGCATGGGGATTACCGTGCACATGCCACTGTGCCCCGCTGCTTTTCCTATGTGGGTTCTGGAAATGGAACTCAGGTCCTCTGCAAGCACTTGGCTGACTGAATTATCTCCCCAGCCCAAGCATGCGATTAAAAACCTGTTAATTTCTTGAACTTGTTACATTTCAGATAGTAGATGGTGGGCAACAGAAACTACAGAAAGCAGGAGACCTGATCAATGGGGACTCCTGTGCAAGGATGTGGTCGGAGGTCTGCCCTTTAGAACCTTCCATAGTAAGAGGTGGTATTTATAACACACACAAAGTAGAAACTCATTTAACAGAAGGGACACAATGCAGGAGATTATCACCCAGCCTTCCTTACAAAAGGAAGGAACACTGTCACATGCTTTAGCATGGATAACCTTTGAGGGCATTGTATCAGGCAAAATCACATCAGTATGCAAGTTCCTTGAAATAAACTACTATATGACCAACCAGGTGTGGAGGACATCTGTGAGGCAACCTGGGAAATCTGCATGCGATTTATATATTATGGGATGGAAAAAAACCAGTGTGAAATGTCCTGAGTGTGAACACTGTTCTGATTACGTATGGTTCTAAAAGATGAGAAGCTGAGTATTTGGGAAGGTGATTTACGATACTAGTATCTTACTTCCAAACAATAGTAAAGTTTTTGTTATTGTTCTACACAGGGAGAGAGAAAGCCAGCATGGCAAATGCTAACCAATGTGAGGTTGGAGAAAGGATAGCTGTGTGTTCGCTGCAGACTTTTTATGCACCTGTGTGCTTGAGTGGGTTTATGAGCACCATGTATACTCAGGAGCCCACAGAGGCCCAAAGAGGACATTAGGTCCCCTGGAATCGGAGTTACAGAGGTTCTGAGCCATCTCTCCAGTCCTTGTTTTTTCATTTTTAACAGCTTTGTTGGTATTTAATTCATGTCCATAATGTACTATAAAATTCACCCTTTAAGAAAACGATTCAATGTTTTGGTACACTCAAGAAATTGTGCAAGCACCACATCGGTTCTTCGGTGTATATACAAACTGGAATTGCTGGTCACATGGTGAGTGTGTTCATTATACTCTGCTTTATATATAAACTGAATTGCTGGTTACATGGTGAGTGTGTTCATTACACTCTGCTTTATATATAAACTGAATCGCTGGTCACATGGTGAGTGTGTTCATCATACTCTGCTCAGTTTTCCCTTTCTTTTCAAGATTTACTTTTGATTATAAGTATGTGGAGGTGTCCATGCGTGAATATGGGAGCACATAGAGGCCAGGTATCAGATCCCTTGGAGCTAGAGTTACAGGCTGTGATGATTTGAATGAAAATGGCCCCCATAGGCTCATAGGGAGTGGCACTATTAGGAGGTGTGGCTTAGTTGGAATAGGTGTGGCCTTTTTGGAAGAAGTGTGTCACTGGGGTGGAGGTGCTTTGGGGTTTGGGAAGCTCAAGCCAGGCCCAATGCCTCTTTCTATTCCTGCTGTCTGCCATTCTGAATGTAGAACTCTCAGCTCCCCCAGCACCATGTCTGCCTGCATGCTGCCATGCTTCCTGCCACGATGATAATGGACTGAACCTTTGAACTGTAAGCCAGTCCCAATTAAATGTTTTCCTTTTAAAAAGAATGGCCATGGTCACGGTGTCTATTCACAGCAACAGAGTTTTGACCAAGACACAGGTGGCTGTCAACTACCCATCCATAACGTGGCATTACAGTAATTATCCTAAGACAGAGATGAGGACGGGACACTGGGTGCTGAGAACTAAGCTCAGGTCTTCTGCGAGAGCAGTGCGTACTCTTAACCACTGAGCCCTCTCTCCAGCCTCTGTAATTAACTTCAGGGCTGGAGAGATGGCTCAGAGGTTAAGAGCACTGGCTTCTCTGCCAGAGGATCCAGGTTCGATACCCAGCACCTATACGGTGGTTCACAACTGCCTGTTGTGGGATTTCATGCCCTCTTCTTGCCTCCGCAGGCACCAGGCATGCACATGGTGTATATAATATATATGCAGGCAAAACACCCATAATATATTTTTTAAAAAGAAAAAAAAAAGGCAGGAACTAAGTGTGTACGCATACACCACAATCTTAGCACTAGGGAGGTTGAGTAAGAGGATGGAGATTTTAAGGCTAGCCTTGGCTACATAGTTTACATCATGAAATCCTGCCTCAAATATAACACACACACACACACACACACACACACACACACACACACACACACACACACACAAAGGGGGAGGGAGGGAGGGAGGGAGGGAGAGAGAGAGAGAGAGAGAGAGAGAGAGAGAGAGAGAGAGAGAGCGCACACAGTGGCTCAGGTCTGTAATCACTGCACTTGGAAGCCTGAGGCAGGATTCATGTAAGTGTGGAGAAAAGCTGGACTACACAAAGTAAGATTCCATCTCAAAAAACTAAAATAAAGTAAGAGGGAAGGGAAAAAAAAAAAAAAAAACTAATCATCATGTCTTGTGCTCAAGCACGCAGGCAGGCAGGCAGGCAGGCATAATGTGAGTTTATGCAGGAAACAGTCCTTATTCCCAGTAGGTGAACGTAGAAAGGGCCTGCTGTGCTGTCTGACCAGCCAATCTCATTTGCTGAATGCAAAAGTCAGCAGAGAGAAATGAACCACTTGGAGCAAGTAGGGAGCAGCTCAAGTTTTATACGAGCAATGGTGAATACACAATTACACGAGCTCTGCTGTGGTCTGAGCTTGGGAGGAGAGCACTCGCTTATCAGGAGAGAGGCCTCGGCTTCAACCTCCAGCTCCGAAAACAAAAAGAAAAATAGACAGACTCTGAAGTCAGAGAGGGGTGAGTTCTGAGCCAACTGCCTCACTGCTGGGCCTTCATAAAAGGAGTGCCACCTGCACCCGTGACTGAAGTCAGGCAACAGGAAGAGTCTTGCAGAATGCACAGCTCACCACAGCTGTTCAAATCATCCTTCACAGTGGATGATTAGACGCCAGGCATGGTAATGCACGCCTTTAATCCCAGCGTTCAGGAGGCAGAGGCAGGAGGATCGCTATGAGTTTGAAGCCAGCCTGGTCTACAGAGTGAGATTCTCTCTCATAAAACAAACACAGAAATAATAGATGGTATAAATATCATACTCTTTTGAAACCTACAAGCTACAAAATCAAATGATGCTTTGTTAAGTAAACTTGGCATTTTCATCCTGAAACAGTTTTAAAACTGGGTGGGATGGCTTTCACTGTTTCCTTGACTTGGGACCTTTCAGCTGGGCTTAGGCCTCTACTTTTAAGCTGCCTGTGGAACCTGAAAACCAGCTACTAACATCTTGACCTTGGGTTTAGCTTGGTACCGTCCTTCTAAAGCAGTCCAGCTCTCTTTCCTCGTCCATCCTGTCTGTGATACTACCACGGGGGAACTTCCAGATCCTCTTCAGCAGGAACCGCTCACCACACCTACCATCTGGCTGCCGAGAGTGCTCACTCCTTGTTAGCACCGATTTCTCTGTCCTGCAGCCACATGAACCACCAGCACATGCCCGCCCACCTGCCCCAGCAGCCTGCCCACGGTCCTTCCGTCCTGCGATCACATCTTCACTAACCCATTCCGTAACCTGGTGCTACAGTCACTAGCCTAATTAGAGACGAGAACATGGCGTACCCCCGTTCACAACCTTTCATGGTTTCCCACTATTTACCAAATTGGGCAAAACGTTCAGGCTGAACAACTGTTCACTAATTTATTCAGCCAGTTTTAATTTAGCACCTGCCATGCAGTGGGTGCTGTTCTAGGATGATAAGCATGTGGCATCTTATCTGGGTACCTTTCTGTTTAATCAAACCTATCAGAGAAAATAATTCCATTATCTATCCTATTTTGGTAAGTCCAAAATGTATCTAATTCACTTTCTATCCTAATTAATCTTCAACTATAACTAACTAATCTTCAACTCCCTCAGAGACCCAAGAAGGAAATAATATTAGCTAACATGAATTAATATGCCCAGATGTGTTATATCCTTCAAAGGTATCTTTCTAATCCAAGTAGTACCTCTACTGTGCTAGGCTCCAAGGAAGCCAAAATAAACCCGGGCCCTTCACTTTGGTGATGTTCTTAAATTCCAACAGTTCTTTGGACATTGTTTCCAGGGTCAGGCAGTGGCAGTACATCACAAACAGCTTCATTTCTTTGTAAGGAGCAAGTTTCTTCAAATAGAAACAATTTTCCAGTTGAGCAAAAAAGCTTAAGTTAAACTGGCCTTGAAATAATTTCTTAGCTATCCCAAAGAACTAGTTTGTCCTTCAACAGCAATGCATGCCTCCACTAAGAGTTGAAAACAAAACTAAAACACAATTCCTGACACATCTTAATGACCACGTGAGCGTTACAGAGATACCTCCCAGGTTATTACTCTGAAAAGAGCATTTATTAGACAGGTAGCTGGTCAGTCACATTGCTCTCTGTACTACTATTTGTGTGTGTGTGTGTGTGTGTGTGTGTGTGTGTGTGTGTGTATGTGTGTAGGTGCACGTGCCTCGGTGCCAAAGCCAGAAGATGACATCAGGCGCCCTGCTCTATGGCTCCCTACCTTGTTGCTTGGACAGGGGTTTCTCACTGACCGTCAGCAGTCTTCCTGTCTACAGCACCCATGCACTGGCATTACAGGTGCATGCACTGGTACGCAGCTTTCTACATGGATGCTAGGGATCCAAACTCAGGGCTTCATGTTTGCAGAGCCGGGCTCTTACCCACTGAGCCATTTCTCCAGGCCCTCTACAGCCATTCTGTTGTGTGACTTCGTGTCTTTCCTGATAACACATGGAGGGATCTGTCCAGCATGGTTAACTAAACCTCACAGTGCTGAATGGATGCCTGCTGTTCAATGAACACAAATAAAACAGAGTACAGGGACCTTCCGAAGAGTCAGGGAAAACTCGGAGCCTGTGTGGGGCTGACAGACCGTTACCCTCTCCACACTCACCTGGAGCTGTATTTCTTGAGGATGGTATCCAAAACGCTAACCAGCTCCTCCGTGTTGATGAACTTCTGCGTGCTGAGGGCGTACATCTTCTCGTAGAAGTCTGCGATCTCCATCCGAGCCTGGACAAAGAAACAGAGCTGCTCTGACAGGTGGGGGAGAAGCTCCTCCACGTGAGGAGCCGTTCCGCCCGGGGCGCCTCGGCCCGTCACCACTTTCTTCAGTTCGTTATGCAGGGAGGTGTAGATGGTGCGGATGGAGTCCTTCCTGCTGAAGAACGACTGGCCCCCTGGGAAGCAAACGGCAGAAGCACAGGACCGGTAAGGCACACAGACAGAAGTACCAGGCACCTCCCAGCACCCACGTGGAAAGAACTGGAGCCTGTGGAGCTCAGTGAGCTTGTGTCTACCACATTCTCTGACTCAAGGAGTGAGGTACGGATACCCCACGTCAGCACTTCGCTGAGGAACAGGTCATAAATGAGCACTTGCTATAAATCCATCTTACTCACGTAACCATTGTCCCCTACTCCACAAACACCCAAAATTATTTTAGAACACAATTACCCTAGCATATAACATAAACCTGGATTTAAAAAACTCTTTTTTTATAGATCATACTTTTTTAAAAAGGAGAACACAAGGATTATAAAACACTTCCATTAGAACTGGCAGCCCGGCACACATTGTTTCCTCTTCAGAGGTGCATTTTTTTTTAATCTTATCTTTTAGGCCGTGCCGGGAAATGAGAATGCATGCTCACACACATCCTTTTACGAAAGACCACACACTGGGACCTCGGAGCTGGGGACTGCCGTGCTCCTGACAAGGTTGACAATGTGGGCTTCATAATAAGAGCCACAGTGTGAATTAAGACCAAGAGCCAATTATAACTGCCGCTCTACCGCAAAGGGAACCCGCCCGAGAATCAGGGCAGCCGCATCGTCACCGACGGTTGAAAGGGACCCACCAGTCGAGGAATCGCTTCCTTACTTGTGAATTTGTACGTGACTAACTGTATCTCTAATCACAGAGCCAGCTCCACGATATTTTCCTAAGTATTTGCTCTCCCATCAAAGAGCCAGATGTGAGACTTTAGCAGAATGAAAAGAAACAGGAAATGCTTACAATTGTGATTTCTGCAAATGTACAAAAATCTCGGGGATTTCCTGTTAGGCTCAGAATACTTTCGTGAAATGAATTTATTGATATTATAAATACATTAAGACTGAAAGTTAACTTTTTTTTTTTTTTTTTTTTTTGGTTTTTCGAGACAGGGTTTCTCTGTGTAGCTTTGCACCTTTCCTGGAACTCACTTGGTAGCCCAGGCTGGCCTCGAACTCACAGAGATCCGCCTGGCTCTGCCTCCCGAGTGCTGGGATTAAAGGTGTGCACCACCACCGCCCGGCTTTGAAAGTTAACTCTTAAGGCATTTGAAAAATATCCTCTTAATAATTCATTTCAGAATACTGTTTTTAGTTCACTTCTTGGCTTACGTCTCAAGAAATGAACCTTACATCCCTTGCTACTACGCTGACCAACTGTACCCAGATGTTCCAGGTCTTAACACTGAAGGTCTGACTTCCCAGGAAAGCCTTCATCCAGATGTTCTGTTGTCTAAGCTGGGCCTGACACACACAATTCTCCCACTTCATCCTCTGAACAGTGTGATACAGGGGTTCAGCCCCACATCTAAAGGCCCCCAACCTGGAAGCCCTACTTGACTCTGATCCCTAAGTTTTGAATTCTACAGAAGTATTTTCTCTCACATACATGGGGAATGGCTCCACTCATAGTGACGACATTTCTCGCAGCTCTGTCCTCCTTGTCTATATTCTGATTTTATAGTGACTGGTGTAGAATAAACAGTCCTCCGTGCACATGTCTAGAACAAAGATCTCCCAAGTTAGGAAGGTAATAAAAATGTCATACAGAGCTGGTTATGACAGCATACACCTATATAACCCCAGAGCTTGAGAGACAGAGACAGGTGAGTTCCAGGTTAGCCTGCACAGTGGGACACTGTCTAAAAACCAGACCACGGCATCAGAATGCATCACGCAAAAGCCCAAAGCTCTACAAGTCTAAAGGACAATTTCAAGTCCTCACTGCCATACTTAAATGCTGTGTGACATTCAAACAACCTCGCTGTTCTGAGCGTTAAATGTGTCACTGTCAACATAAAACCAGATCTGTTGAGAAGAGAGATGAAACAGCCCTTTGAAAAGGCCCAGAAAGAAGGATGAACTCAGTCTCGCTGGTCCCTTCTTTCCACTGAACTGACAGTATTCAACTCCCAATAACATATAACTGAGCCTGGGAAAGCCTATGGCAAATTACTATTTAACAGATAGGTGACCTCGATTCTCCTCACTTCCCCTGTTCAAAACAAAACAAAACAAAACAAAACAAAAAACCCAGTGGCCTGCCGGTCGGTGGTGGCGCACGCCTTTAATCCCAGCACTCGGGAGGCAGAGCCAGGTGGATCTCTGTGAGTTCGAGGCCAGCCTGGGCTACCAAGTGAGTTCCAGGAAAAGGCGCAAAGCTACACAGAGAAACCCTGTCTCGGAAAAAAAAAAAAACAAAAAACAAAAAACCAGTGGCCATGGCAAAAACTTGAACTTTGCATTGAAAAAGTAATGCCTACCCCCATCATATCATAGGGGAACAGAAATACAACACAAATTCAAGTGATACCTCTAAAGGCCTATCTACACCGGTCACAAACAGGTAAAACTAATACAAGCAAGAGAGATCACCAATACCTTACTTTTAATTCTATCTCTTTTCTCAAAGCTTTCTTGGCTACCCTACCTTCTAGTACCCAATGAGGACCAATCTTCCTTCGTACTGGGCAATCAGATACACCCAACTCATTTCCCTTTCAGTACTTTCAACTTACTAATTATGATGTTTTGGATTTTTTTTTCTAGAATGTTCTAGTTACCAATGACCATTATTTTTCCAAGGTTTCAACCTTTTATCCCATACGAAATTTAAAG